>NW_004457289.1:6284-6933 GCF_000313135.1 Acanthamoeba castellanii str. Neff | reverse complement strand
TTAATCATTCGCACTGCTGCGATTGTCGACGTCGACGCGGCGCAGGTGGAGGACCCCGTGGTGCACGAGGAGATCGAAATGTATGGACTTCGACCAGCGGAGGAGAACGTGGACGGGTCCATGTGCTTCTTCCCGGGACACGAATCGGGAGGCGACGGCGAGCTCGGTATGTGTCCCCCTTCCCCACCTTCTCGCTCATTCACGCTCCGCTGCGGACAGTTGGTCGTCTGCAGCGCCTCCGGCTTTTCCCCTTTCTCATCCGTTGCGTCGTCGTCCAGCCAAGCTCGAGGGTGCGCGACGGCATGCGTCGGCCGGACCGGGCATGGCCGTGGAGAAGGTTCGATTTGTTTTGCTTTGTTTCGTTTCGTTTCGTTGGTTTCATTTTGCTTCGCTTTGATTTTGTTTCGTTTCAATTCTGGCTTTTTTGCGTGAGCGCGGTTTGTGGGGGCTGACCCGGTAGTCGTCATCGTGCGCGCGCAATGCAGAGCGGGTACCTGATCAAGCAGGGCCACCGGGTCAAGAACTGGAAGCGCAGGTGGTTCGTGCTCAAGGGCAACACCCTCTCCTACTTCAAATCACCGCGCGTACGTCTCCCTCTTTCGCCGAATATCGCTTTTTCAACCAAACCAAACCAAACCAAACCAAACCA
>NW_004457289.1:0-2898 GCF_000313135.1 Acanthamoeba castellanii str. Neff | reverse complement strand
TATTTTTTGATATTATTATTATTATTTTGAGCGATGGCTAAAGCCGCGGTGCTGGAGAGCAGGCCCCACAACGGCGTCGTGGCGAACGGCGAGCGTCACGGGCGGGCGCCCCGGCTCGACCGCGGGTGCTCATCACGGACACGGACGTGACCTTCCGCCTCGCCCACCTCCACTTCTCCGCCCAAGCCCTACACCCTGTTCGCCAAGTGCGCGCACCCTCTCTCTTTCCCTCCATTTGGCACGGCTCCACCCACTCCATTCCTCACATTCCCGTGCGCCCACACCGGCCCAGGTCGCAGTCGGCCGAGCAGCTGCCCACGCTCCAGGGGCGGCCCCGCCTGTCCCGCACCGTGCCCGCCAACAAGTCCTTCACCGTGGAAGACGTCTCGCCCCTTCAGGTACCCACCTCCACCTTCTTCTCTCTTAGTGTCGAGTTTGAGGTTTTATTCAACCTGTGTTGCGTGTCGTGTCGTGTGGTGCGTGTGCGTGTGCGTGTGGCTGTACACCGTACAGATGCACAGCGACGGGGACATTGCGGAACGGCACCAGCGGCGGGTGCGTCTGTTCGACTCGTCGGAGGCGGTCGTCGCCGACGCCGACGGAGGAGACCCGACCGGGGAGGAAAGCGACGACGTCAAAGAAGACGCCGACCCCTGAGCCAGGCAGGCTTGTAATAACAACCAACCACCCGCAACGACCACAACCCAACCGTCCGGGGAGTGTGAGTTGCGTTGCCATTGGTCCGGACAGACACCAGCACCGCAATCTCGGGAAATCGCGTGCGCAAGTTCTCTCTACTATTCGCCACTACGCCGCCACTCTTTTTGTGTTTGTGCACAAGAGAAGATGATGAAGTTGCACTCGATCATCTTTGTCGTCGTCATCGCGTTCGCGGCGGCCGTCGCGGCGCAGGGCACAATCGGAGGCTCGGTGTGGCCGCAGCCGGTGAATCTGGAGATGGGGGCCGGCGGCCGCGTCTGGCTCGACGCCCGCCAGGGCGCGAACGTGGACCTGCCCGCGGGCGCCTCGGCCGTGCTCGTCGACGGCGCCAAGCGCTACGCGTCCCTGCCCGGCGCCCTCTTCTTCCCGTTCGGCAGCGCGGCCACGACCCCGTCCGGCGCCGCCCCCTTGACCGTGAGCGTGGCGGTGGCCGACGGCGGACGCAACGCCAACCTGAGCCTCGGCGTCGACGAGTCCTACTCCCTCTCCGTCACTTTCTCCGGGTACACCACTTCTTCATTGTTTAGTTATTTATTAAAAGAAAATATTAAATTGTTATTACTGTTTTATTCATTTTTTAATCGTTGAAAAAGGGGACGAGTGACGGCGCAGGTGAAGGCGGGCACCGTGTTCGGAGCCCTCTACGCCCTTGAGTCACTGTCGCAGCTGATCCAGTGGGACGCCGACGTCTCAGTACCCCCCCCCTCTCCTCACTCCCACTTTCGCTTTCGCTCTTTCTCGTCTCGCGCACGATTGGCTGAGAGGTCTGACCGCGTGGCCTGTGCGCGTAGGCCTACTTCATTGAGGGCCTGCCCACCACCATCACCGACTCCCCGCGTTTCCCCTGGAGGTGCGATACCACTCCCTTCATTCTTTAAATGTGTGCACACTGTGGACGTAGAATTAAAAATAAAATAGGGGTCTCCTGGTCGACACGGCGAGGCACTACCTGCACCCGGACACCATCAAGAGCGCCATCGATGTCTTGGCCTACAACAAGGTGACTCCCAATCTCTCTTTCTTTTTCGTGTTGTTTGTTGTTTTGACATTTTTCTTATTTCATCATAGTACAACGTGCTCCATTGGCATGTGACCGACGCCCAGTCGTTCCCCATCGAATCCAAGATCTACCCCAAGCTCACCCTGTACGCACACATCACCGCACACGCACACGCACACGCACACGCACACGCACACGCACACGCACACGCACACGCACACGCACACGCACACGCACACGCACACGCGTATGAGACGACAGTTGCCTAAGGCCACGCGTTGTGTGTTTGTTTTTCCATGATGCAGGGGCGCCTACAACAAGCGCGCCGTCTACAGCCACGAAGTGGTGCGCGACATCGTCAGCTACGGATTCAGCCGCGGAGTTCGCGTCCTGCCAGGCACCCGCCCACCTCCCACAACGAAGTGTTTGCGCGTGTCGTGTGTAGCGTGTCATCATGCGCCTAACCAGCGTGTATCGCCACGTTCACCATTTCAGAGTTCGACATTCCCGGCCACGCTGCTGGGTACGTAACAACACCGCAGCACTCTCTTTTTTATTTTTATTTTATTTTATTCACTTTCATTTTTCAAATGTACATGTTAAGGAATGTTATGTTTTTGATTATTAATATATGATGATGATTTGCTGCTCCACAGATTCAGCTTCGGCTACCCCGAGGTTACGGCCAACTGCCCGCGCTACTCCGGCAACATCAACAACATCGCCCTCGACGTCTCCAACCCCTTCACGTATGGGCTACGCTTTTTCGTGGACTATGTGTCGTGCGTGCGTGCGAGTGCGTGCGGTGTGCTGTGCGTGTCTTGTGTGCCATATGAACCTGTGGCCTCATGCGTCTTGATGGTGTTGATGCTAGGTACGAGCTGCTGAAGGGCTTCCTCGGCGAGATGGCCGGCCTGTTCAGCGACGACTTCATGCACCTGGGCGGTGACGAGGTCGTGTTCGGCTGCTGGTTCAACGACCCCAAGATCGCCCAATGGGCCGCCTCCAAGGGCTTCAGCAACGGCGCCCAGATCGAGCAGGTTCCACGCTTCTCCTTCTCTCTTTCTCTCTCTCTCTCCCCCCCCCCCCGCTCCGTCTCGCGTTTCGTTCTTTCTTTTTGCCGACGCAACTTTTGTGTGCTTGCGCAGTATTTCGAGCAGCAGCTGCAGGCGATGGTG
>NW_004457290.1:15135-16124 GCF_000313135.1 Acanthamoeba castellanii str. Neff | reverse complement strand
AGGAGGTTGTTGTTGTTCTAGTTGCTGCTCTTTATCTTTTTCTATTACGAGCCCGACACCCTCTACACACCGCAGCGATGGAAAGCGAGGGAGGAGGGCGTACGAGTCGGCGGCGGGGCCAGGGCGGAGGAGTTGTGGCTGAGCAACACCGCGGTGGCAGCGGAGGAGGCGGAGGCGGAGGCGGAAGGGAGGTGGCCCCGCTTCAAGTGATGCTGTCGCAGCAGGTGGAGGCGGAGGTGGCGCACAAGCTCAAGACGCTCGAGGAGCAGCGGCACCAGAAGCTGTGGATGGCCCAGCGCTGGCGCGAGTACGCCCAGCGCAACCTCGAGCACACCTACGCCTCGCAGGTCCAGCAGGCCCAGGACGAGTACGAGTTCGAGCGCCAGGAGCTGCTCGAACGCCTCAGTGGCAGCCAGCCGGGCGGCCGGGCCGCCAAAGGTGGTCGAGCGGGCCAACGTGGTGCGGCCAACGGGGCGGCAGGTGGCGGCGGCGGGGGTGCGGACCGGATGACGACCCGCACGTCGTCGCGTCGTCGCACCCGCCAGCAGGCCTCGGCCGAGGCTTCGATGATGGACGGCGGCGGAGGAGGCGATGCCAACGCGCAGCTGCAGGCCAAGCTGCGGAAGCTCAACCCGCCCCTGATCAGCTACACCCTCACGGACGACGAGATAGTGGAGGACCTCAGCATCATTTGCAACCGACTGTCGGCCTTCAGCAACGACATGAAGAAGACCATGTTCCAGGAGGCGCTCGGATATCCGCCGGCACCTTCGCTCCCTCCGCCCAACAACTACCCGCCGGCATCGCCTCCGCCTTCTTCTTCTTCTACGTCATCTCCGTCGTCGTCAACTACGCTTCTGCCCAACAACTCGACGAGCCCCTTCTCGCCCTCCGCCTCGCCTCCGCGAACGTCGGCCTTTGCCCACAAGCTCACCACGCCACAACAGCGGGGCGACCCTTTCGCCGCACCCCTCCTCGAACACAACAAC
>NW_004457290.1:9284-14912 GCF_000313135.1 Acanthamoeba castellanii str. Neff | reverse complement strand
CGAAGCGCTGGCTAACGAACGCTAGTGCTCTCGACGACCCGTCGTAGCTGCTCGTAGGTGAGGAACATGATGATGTTCCAGGGACCCAACCGAATCCAGTTGGGCAGGAAGCCACGGTAGAAGCCCCGCACGCCCTCGGCGGCCACCAGCTTGCGCGCGCAGTCGAGCGACGAACGGTAGTACAGCCCTCGGCCGTTGGCGTCCGATGGCTGATTCATCACGCGCGTCTTCACCACATCTGTTGGAATGTGCACATCGGACCGGTTGGTGCTATCAGCATCAACGATGAAGATGATCGGACGGAAGCTGCACGAGAGGTCGCGAGGCATACCGATGGGAGACGAGGAGGCGGTGGCCACGAATCCCGCGATGAAGGACGCGGCAAAGTGGGTGTAGATGTTGTCCTGCATGATGTTGTTGCCCAGCAGGAACTGCTTGCACTGGTCGTAGGTCGCCAGCTCGGCCGCAGCCACAACTGTAGGATCCAGGCGGCGATGAACATTTACAGTGAATCTACACCAGCTAGTCGGTACGGTAGCGATGGGTTGGGTTGGCCGGGTACCTGCGGCTCTTTGCGAAGTGGGTCCCATGCCCTTCCACAGGCCCGAGATCTTCTCCTCGGCCACGACGGTCTTGATGGCGTGCAGGAGGCTCCTGTACCGCTGGCCCGAGGAGCCCTGCATCCGCACCTTCAGCAGGTCCGTCGGGGTGAACACCGCCGCCGACACTCCGCCGGCCACCATTCCTGCCGCAGCATCACGCCACGCTCACGTTATGACCGCGCCACAGTGGCGACACAGTAGCTCGTAGTTGTCGGTACCGGCCAGGATCTTGGTCAGCAGTGGCGCGTCGGAGGCCTTGGTGCCGCCAAAGGCGAAGAAGTTGCGGATGGGCTCGTAGATTCCCATGCGCAGGCCCGTGTACAGGAACTGCCGCAGCAGGGCCGGCGCGATGCCCTTCCACAGGCTCAGCGCACCTGCAGGCGCGCGAGGTTGAGGCACGCACGCGTCCAGGCCCACCACTCTCAGCTGAGTGAAGGTATACCTTCCTCGCGGACAATGGTGGCGCCGGCGTGCAGCATCCCTCGGTACTTGGGAGCCAGCGGAACGGCACCAACGGAGTCGCCGGCCTGGGCAGCCAGGGCCATCTGCTGTCCTTGCAGCTAACCAAGCGGCACGACACGTGCGAAGTCAGCACGCAGAGTAGCGAAGGGTACGGGCAAGTGGGAAATGGAAAGCTACCTGAAGCCGGACTTTGGTGATGTCGATGGGCAGGGTCCAGGCCTCGGCGTTGCATCCGGCCAGCCCACCACAAAGCCACCCAGCCCACAGAGGCAGCGGTTTTGTCTCCGTGGGGGTGCGCTTCCCTGCAGACATGGCCGGCTGTGCGACAGGCGCATAGGGTTGGGGGGGGGAAGTTATGGGTCCATGTTCTAATGGAGACAAAGACATGCCAGAGTGAGGGAGGGGCACGGGTGTGGTGGCACCTACCAGCCGAAAACGAGAACAGAGCAAAGAATCAGAAATCAGCAGGAAATACATTTTATCTTCTACACCAGAGGCTGACGGAGTGGGCTAGCAAAGGAAATAATTGGATTTTCTTGGCTAATTTCTTCGGGGGAACGAGGAAACGCCACAAAACACAGCACAACAAAGATCTGAAGAACCACAGACTTCAGGGGCCTCACCATCTTGAATCTGACAACAACTGGTTAAGCACGTAGCTTTTTCTCCATCTTTTTGCACGGATCCCACAACATGTAAATTGACATGAAAAATGCATCTGGCAAGTAGCGCCCCAGGATGGGAATGGGAACGTCGAAACCCGGCCCGCCCGGTAGCACCCCTGCCGGTCGTGGAGCCAGTCTGCGGTCATACTTCATCAGCCCGCCGACGAGCCCACCCGCTACACCCGACAGCAGCCCGCCCCACAGCCCCCGGGGGTCCCCCTCCCGCTCAGGTACGCCCGCCTCACCATTAGCGTTTCACTTCGTGAGGTTGCAGCTGCCACAATGGCAGGCGATGGAGGGCCACGAACCCGTTCGCCTACTGAGCAATGCACCACAGACGCGCGATCAGCAAACCGACGCACAACGACTCAGCCGACGCCGATTGCCAGCCCATCGCGACCGATGCCCGTCCCACTCTCTCCCTTCTCTGGTGTGAACATGTGCGGTACGGCTATGCTTGTCCCCCCACCCCCACCCAAGCTCGAGCGTAACGTTGCTGCTGACACGTTCTCTCCCTTTTCTTCTTGTTTCTTGTTCGCCTCTTCTTCCCTCAGTCTCTCCCTCCGGTCCCGTGCCAACTGGACAGGAGCGAGTCGCCACCGTGTTCACGTGGACGCACGGCGGCAAGAACGTTGCCGTTACGGGTACTTGCTCCCATATGCGCCCCTCTTACTTCTTCGGCCCACCTTGTCTTACGTAGTCGTGTGGTTAGGAACGTGGAACAATTGGCAGGGGGTGATTCCGTTGAACCGCAGCGAGCACGACTTCACCGCCATCATCGATCTCCCACCAGGCGTGCACCAGTACGCTCCCCAACCACGTGCCAAACCTTACTCTGACTGCATTGGCTCATATGACTTTCAACGCAACCAAACCATAAACAGGTACAAATTTATCGTTGATGGCAAGTGGACCCACGCAGCGGATCAGCCTGTCGCTACCGACTCGGGAGGCAATATCAACAACTGCATGGAGATCAAGGAGTTCCGGCTTGGCCAGTCAAAGAACAATGCGCTGGGTATGCATACCCCTAGTGCAAGACTACATCTATTAATTTCAGAGTGGTGATAGCTGACGCGTGGCTTCTGCAACAGGGCGGGGGTCGCCACCGGGAAGCTACACACAGGAGATACCAGAGCTCATCAAATTCAATGACATGTTCGACGAACCACAGGACCTCGGCACACCCGGACCTGGCGGCCAAAAGAAAAAGCCTGATGAGCCTCCAGTTCTGCCGCCTCACCTTCTCGGCACGCGAGCAGTCCTCAACACCACCACAGGCACCCTGCCCTACCCTACGCTCTCCCTGCGCGCGTGTCGTGCGTCTATAGTGCCTTTCTGACGTTCCGTGTTGCGTAAATGGCCCTGACACAGACGATCCCACGGTGTTGCCGCTGCCCAACCATGTAATGCTAAACCACCTGTACTTCAGGAAGCACGAGGACGACCACAAGCGCGATATCCTCATCCTTGGCACAACTCAACGATATAAGGCACGCCGCAAGCTGTCGCGATGGGCTTCTCACGATCCATCTCAGTTTGTTCTAACCAGCACCATCACTGCTCCAACCTCCAACTCGAACAACAGGAGAAGTTTGTCACAACGGTGTTCTACAAGGCGGCGCCGGCACTAAGCGATGTAAATAGTGGTTCAACGACCACCTCGCCATCAGTAACGCACCGCCGCCCGCCGCCGCCGCTCGACATGACGGGCCAGCCAGCGACGTCCAAGCCCGTCGCGCGCCAGCTCTTCTCGCCCCGTGACGGCGCCATCGGCTCGCCGCGCCGTCCCGCAGCAGACGACGGCTACACCACCACTTCCGCCTCAGCTGCGGGTGCCTCAGCACCACTCACCAACCACCCCACGATGGCCCTCACCATGGACCGAGGCACGGGCGGCGGCACAGATGGTGGAGGTGGAGGTGGAGGTGGAGCGACGAGAGCTGGCCAAGGTGGAGCCCCAGGGACGACGACCGCGATGGACATTGTGGCCAGGCGGCGGGTGAGCGTGAGCGGCGACGGGGCGGTGCTGGGACGAAGTCCGGTGCAGGACGAGGGCGCCGGGCTCGACGGAGTCACGGACGTCCCCGTCACCACCTACCACGCCGACTACTCCCTCCGACAAACCATGGGCTGAACGTACAACAAGAACAACAACTCGTCTCTCTTTTTTGATGAGCAAAGACCAACAAAAAGGCGGGAAAAAAATAAAAAGCGATTGCCAGCGAAGTAAACTTGTGAAGATGCAAGCCGGCAAGAGAAAGATGCCTGGCGGGGGTAAGGCGCCAGCATCGTCCGCTGCTTCCGGGTCGACGCAGCAGCATCCACGACGTTTCGTTCGAGCAGAACGTCGTGGCGGGAGCGGAGCTGGTCGGGGAGGTGGCCGGGGAGGTGGTGGCGGCAATCGAGCTGGCAGTCGTGCCGGTCCTGCTGGTGGGGGCGGAGCTCTCACCGACCCCAAGCTAAAGGACAAGTACCTCGACTTCTACCGCACGCTTTCGCCGACAAGTACGAAATTTCCTCTCTCATCTCGCCTTCCATCTTCATCCGGCTCACGTTGGTGCTCTCCACAGTCAAAAAGGTGACGGGCCGGGTGCTGCACTCCATGCCAAAGCCTCAGCTGCTTACAAAAGAGAAGGCGCAGAAGAGGACCGAGGAGGAGATAGACGTCGACCTTCCTGACGAAGCCAAGAGCACGCCCTCGAAGAAGAAGCAAAAGAAGTCGGTGAGCATTACGGAGACGAAGGAAGAGAGGCGAAGCGGAAAGAAGAGGAAGCTCGCTTTGGACGAGGAAGGAGAGAACGGCCGCGCACTCTTGGTCTCCATTACCGGCGAGGGAGAGAAGAAGAAGAAAGACGAGGCAGAGCACCAGAACAAGAAGAGAAAGCTCGACCTCATCGCATGTGATGAGAAACAGGAAGAGGAGGAGGTGCCAGAGAAACCCTGGCTCACCTCGATCACCCTCTACATGGACTCTCCGCAGTCTCGACTCTCGAGCCCAATCAAGGTGCTCGGCCTCACCCCTCTACTTCGAGACTTGCCCAAGCTAAGCGCTCAGGGAGTACTGAGTCTCAACACCACGTCATTCGTATGATGTGCTGCTCTACACTCTCGTGCAGGTGGTAAGGCGGGAGGTGGCGTGGCCAACAGAGCACGTGGTGCTTCCCCGAAGTCAGGCGCAGGTGCGGTTGGTGTTGCAGAAGCACAGTAAGGGCCACTGGGGGCCAATACCCATGTCACCGTCCCTCACGCTCGTGGTCGAGAAGCTGGCCAAGACCGGCATCATGAGCGTGGGCCAGATGCACTCTTACAACTTTTGGTACACTCACTCCGGCCTTGGGCGACACGCCGCACAACTAATCAGGATGTTGTTCCCCGCGCGCAGGCTGAAGACACAGCAAGCGACGGTCTGCCACCGTAAGGTTGCGCAGCAAGGTGAGATCGCACGACCCTTCTCTCTCTCTCTCTCTCCCTTCATTGACACTCAAGGCTTGCCTTCAATCCCTCAGCGCCGCACCTCGCACAACTCTACGGCAGTGGTCAGTCCATTGTGGAGCTCTCCGCTAAATTCGATCTCCCACCTGTGGTAAGACCTAGTACCCCTTGCCGTGGGCCTCCGCGTTCAGCGCGCGTTGTTGTTGGTTGGCCTCACCACTCGGGTGTGATCTTCTTTTCGTCAGAGCTTGTTCCGAGCAATCATCTCCGCCCGGGACAACTTGAGCAAGATCGAGCTCAAACGGGCCATGAGCGAGGAGTCCGACCTCGACGAGAGGTGTGTACAGCCCTTGGTTCTCTCTCTCCCTGCTGGATCTGTGCCTCGTCGTGTTCACCGTGCGTGTGTGCGTTATAGGGATCGACTGGAACTTGCGAAGGCGCGTGAGGCCGACATGATCACCACC
>NW_004457290.1:8030-8747 GCF_000313135.1 Acanthamoeba castellanii str. Neff | reverse complement strand
CCATTCGTGTGTACCAACAGATGCAGGTCCAATCGATGAAGAAGCAGGCCAATCGCTACGTCGGGTACTGGGGACCGGGCGCCATGGTCTTTGCTTTGGTATGCCAAACAAACACCGCCACGCCCGCCCTCATGAAACAATAAGGCGCCACTAACGTTGACCAATTCCTCCTCCGTCGTCCGCGCAGGGCTATTGCAGCGAGCTCACCCTGCCGGCCTCGGTGCTCAAGCTCGACGCGTCCTCGTTCTCCACAGCAATTCCGCTCGACGCCTACAGCAAATAAGCCAGAGAGCCAAGTTGCATTGGTTCGCAGCCGTCCTCTTATTGATGAAGAAACGACGGAAGAAGAACGTTCAACTGCCAACATCGTAGCAGAGCCGGCTAGGAAGACTCGGCATGGGCCTGCTGCTTGAGGGCGTTAAAGACTTGACCGAACACCTCGGGCGCCTGGCCGCCCGCGAAGCTGATCCTGTAGATCACCACACACGCACCAATGGGGTGAACATGGGATCGTCTACACGGCTGCAGGGCATCGTGTGGTGATGATGGCGGTGGGCGCAACGTACTTGTCGTTGAAGACGAAGAAGGGGAGGCCTTCGGTCTGCTGCTCCTTCCAGAAGAGGTCGATCGTGATCACCCACTCGAGGTCCTCCTCCGTTTTCAGGTACGTCTTGACAGACCACACACCACACACACCACACACACGCACGCACACGC
>NW_004457290.1:3179-7827 GCF_000313135.1 Acanthamoeba castellanii str. Neff | reverse complement strand
ACACGACACACACTCGACACTTACCGACGGACTTGAGGTCGTCGAGCATGGCGTCGGCGCGCGCTCCCATCTGCTTGCGGTGGTGGGTGCGCAGGTCGACTCCCTCGCGGGGCAGGGCGGGCTGCAGGATGAAGGGGAGCCACTTGACCTGCGGAAGGAGGCGAGGCGCGGACATCAATACTCGGGTCCCGCTGGCGCGAGTGTGCCGTGCATGCGTGGTGGTGAAGAGGGATGAACCTCGAACTCGTACTGGTCCGAGTGCCGGGCAATGGCCTGCTCGAGCCTCCTCTTGCCGATGAAGCACCTGGGGGCCAACACGTGATAATGTGCGTTTAGCGATTAAATGAAAATAAAATTATCATCTATCGCAACAGCACAATCACGCGCTAACAAAACAAACTAGAATGAAGGGAGGGAAAATCACCAGGGGCAGATCACATCCGAAATCACCTTGATCGAGACCTTGAACTTCTGGCCCTCCATCACTTCCAAAAAATAGAAAAAGAAAAAAGAAATTCAATTGACCAATAATCTTTTATTGCATTTACAACATTTTCCTGCGGCCGACGCAACGTTGGCAAAGCTACGCAGACTGCTCTCCCTCGGTACTGGGAAATTGGCAAGTCTTTTCGTCTTGAAGGATTGGAAACAGTCTAACCAAGACCCCCACGTCGCCAACACGCCAGACGGCACCGGCATTCAGCTGGCGAACGGCGCTATGAACTTCAACGGGCCCGCTTAAAATCGTCGCCTCCGCCGCTGGTACAACAAACCAGCAAACGCGCAATTAGGCCCAAAGTGCGGTGATAGTGTGCACCATCTGATCTCCTGTGTGGGGGTGCTGCGGGTGGCGCAGGAGTCGGGATCCATGTCATCGCGACAACTTTGACCACCCAAAGCACAGTCACGGTGTTCTCGGGCACCGCAGGTACTCGAAATCGAGACGCTAGATGCGGGTGCTTGCAGTGATCGGTCTGACCTCTTCGTCCCTCGCTGCGTCGTTAGGTGACTCACAACTGGCCGGCAACGCCATGCAACTCGGCTTGGGCGGCCACGTCGTGGCCAATGGCCCCCTGGTGCTGCATACACAGGGATCCAGTACGTCCCACAGCAAAGCTGTTTGAGACTTAGATGTGGCGCAGATCACCACATTCTCTTCGCTGCAAGAAACCCGGTGCCCTAATTACGATCCCTGGCCCCCAGCAAACCCAGGCATCTACCATAACGGGGCGGGAGGCTCGTGGGAGAGCAACGCCAAGGTGGAGATACAATCAGCATTTTGACTACTGCCTATAACATATCCCCTCGCTTTACTTGCCCCAACACCACAAGCTTGCCTTGCGCGACTGCTTGCCGTCCGTGTTTGGTCGGGCGACATTAGCCTGGGGCCTGCTCTTCCGGCTCTTCTTGTTCTTGATCTTCTTTTTGATCTGGCCAGCCAGGCGATCCAGGTAGGGCACCTCTGCTCGGTTGGGTCGCTGCGGTGCGGCGGGGACTTGGGCAGGACTGCGACTGGTGTGGCTCATCATGGTGTGTTGCATGTCGGCTTGGCGCTGCCACACCTCCTGAATCGACTCCTCTAATCGTACGTTGTGCAGCAGCTTTTTCTTGTCGCTGGTCGCCATCGCTGTGGATTGTTCGTTGGCCTGGCGTGTGGAGGGAGAGAGTGTGGGCGGTGTTGTGGGAGATAGCGAAACTGTTGCAGACCCACTAAATGCTATAATGAGTCGACAGCAATATAGCCAATTGGGGCTTTATTTCATCGCCCTATTCCTATTCCTCATAATTCCCCCGAGAAAATGTAGCGCGGGCCAATGGCGCTATTCCTTCCATAATTCCCCCAAGAAAACATAGGTTTTAATGTAGTGTGGCCCAATGGAATTCCGCCCATAATTCGCCAACCATGATGTAGCCATTTCTACTCATTTTGCAGATCATGAGGCTGGGTACAGGGTGAAGTGGTGAGCTCAAGACAGGGACTTAGGTGATCAAAGTAGACTGAGGAAGCTGTACAGATACAGGCACTTTGGGATCTTATTTGGACACTATTGGTTGGCACCAGTGAAATATCAATTAATGTTGATGTTGGTGTGTGGAAAGTCAGTCTCTGGGCATACAATTTATGCTTGGGGCTTCCAGAAGTGCACAGTCCCTGTCTGCTGGAGTCTGAGGGGTCAATGACTGGGCATGCAATGACACCACCAACTCTGGCACCCAGGATGACAGCACCACTAGCTTGGAACCTCTGGCCAGATGAAATGTGAGCACAGTCCTTGGCTGGACAATGAGTTTGTGGTAATAAAAGTCAAAATAGTGCATCAATTAAAGTAATGTATAAGTTAAGTAAGTGAACAATCAATTGTGATGATTCTTTGTGAAGCTTATCTATTTGATTTAGCAAATTTTAGGGAAGTGTGTCTGATATTCAGAAGAAGGAATTTGGTGAAATTGAACAAATAGATAATAACTTATACATTACTTTAATTGATGCACTATTTTGATATTATATCTGGATAATATAATATGCAACCAGTTTCTGATGGGTGTTGTGATGTGAATCAGTAAGAGATGTAAGACATGTGGAGTTAAAAGTGATTTTATCAGTGTGGAATGGAGTGGAATTTTAACTTCAGGAATAGTGCTCCAATTCAGCACAAATGTGAAGAATGAAGTTCAGTCCATGTGTGCAACTGACTGAATATGGTGTGAGGTTGAACATGAACTGGATGTGAGGGCAGCATGTTGGCCACTGATTTTGGAATTGATGGAGGGTATGAAAGCAAAAGCAAGGTCCAGTTTGAGGTTGTTTAACACAAAACAAGCAAAGTTCTGATTTTCCAGATCATGTATGTGTATGTGATAAACTTAGCATTGGTAGGTCAAACATGTAGTCATTGTGTATGTGTATGTGATGAAGTAAGTGTCTGGTTTTATAGTTTTTGTTGTTGTGTATGCATAGGTGCAAGTCACCCTGCCATCAAGGAACTGTTGATGCTCCTGAAGGAGGTGACTGCCCCCATTGCATACATGCTATTATCAAAGCCCATTATGCTTTGAAACTGCAGGACATTCTATTGTGTACATGTATGTGATAGAATGTTTGCCAATATATCTCCTCCTTGCCCCACAGATCATGTGAAGATGAATGCTGCAACAATTTGATTTCAACTGAATGACAAAGAGCAGCTCCAGGCCACCCTCACAATGAGCAGCCACCTCCTCAGGAGGCCAAGAAGTAAGAGATGAAGGGCACTCTCCACACTGAGATGTGACAAACAGCCCCTCTGAATTGCTTGCGTAAAGAATAAAAATTTACTTTTTGTCCAGTTAAATCCCAGCAGCCATGATTTTTCTTTTTATGGTTTCTGTGTGCCAGCCGTTCAGGAAAGGACCGAAAAAAACGTGTGTGTACATGATAAAGTAAGTGTACCAAAACATGTACATGATAGAAATTGGTCATTCCAGACCTTGAGCTACACCATCATATCTCTCATTATGATGGTATTTTAATCTGCCATTTCTCAAGATGCTCCCATTTTTGTCTTACTATTCTTAAATTAAAACCATTTTTGTGTTGTCAAAACTATTTTTATGAGCTTAAACTCACAAACAAAATCACTTTTCAAAATGACTGGACCTCTCATTTCAAATGACTGCAAGTTTCCAGTCCCTTCACTCACTTAGCACCAAGTGGAAGACAAGTCAGCAGCAGCAACCACAGGTAGAGGTGCTTCATATCAGCATCCACCATCAGCCACCAGTGCTCACCTGTCTCTTGGCACACAGTAAAGGGAGTGCTGGCCCTAACTGTGGCCACAGTGGATCAGTAAAGTGCACCCTTTTCCCATTCATGTTGACAGTTTATTGACAGTTGGTATGCACCCTTGCAGAGAACATCAGAGGAGCACAAGGCCTCACTGCCCCATCGTTGCTTGGGGCAACTGCGCCCTTGGCGTCGTCTCTTGTTGTCTCTCTTTGTTTGTTTGCTGCGTGTTTTGAAGCTCCCTCCTTTGTGTTCTCTTGTTCGCCCTAATTGTGTCGACCGGCCTATTTCATATTTTTGATTTGATCATCAACGGTAGCAGTTCCCAACATCATCATCAAGGACGATCACATCCATCCATCTATCCTCACTGTGAGATCAGAAGAAAACGAAGCGTTCGAGAAACTAATCGAACACATAATCTGCGAGTAGAGCAGCATTGTTACCAATCAAAAACATTCACAGCGAGACGAGATGTTCAATAAGAAGGTGTCAGGCGACACCACCCCTGTCGCTCCCGACAATGAATCCGTACTCCCCATATCTTCTTCCTCCATGATCGAGGTCAGGAGTAGGATCTGTCTCCCTTCTCATCTCCCCTTCCATCTTTCTCCTTGGCCTCGTTTACAGTGGCACATCGATCCCAAGGAGATCGAGTTCACGGACCGGCTGGGCACCGGCACGTCAGCGCAGGTCTACAAGGGTACCAAGGCCCTCCCCTTCCAAACCCTTCTCGCTTCCCCCCCCCCTATTCCGGAAAGCGAAGCCCTTCTTTTTGCATTTATTATTTACGTTTATTATTTACGTTTATTATTTGCTTTTGGTGTTCTCTTTTGTGCGCGGCAGGGCGGTATAAGGGGAAGAGGTCGCCATCAAGATATTGAA
>NW_004457290.1:0-737 GCF_000313135.1 Acanthamoeba castellanii str. Neff | reverse complement strand
CAACCTGCTGGTACACTGCTGGGACCCACCGCATTGCGCCCTTATAATGTGTGGTGGGTGAGCACCCGGAAGAGACAGGAAGACTTAACCGTTTATTCTTTCCTTCCCGCGTGTGTGGGGCGGCACACCACAGCTGGACAACGACTGGACGATAAAAGTGTGCGATTTCGGTGCGAGCAGGCTGGACACCCCCACCGAATCGGTCACACTCGGGAAGATGAGGTTCCTCCCATGTCTTTCGTTGTTGTTGTTGTTGTGGTTCGCTCCCGGCGTGAGCCCTTGCATTGGTGGACAGACGTGGGCTCACTCGTCTCTCTCTCACTCTATAGGGGCACCTATGCCTACTGTGCTCCAGAGCTCTACTTTGGCACCCGCTTCACCACCAAGTCCGACGTGTACAGGTGAGCGCTGTCTTCTTCTCGGAAGCAAAACTCATCATTCATCGTACTCCAACTACTAACTCTCATCATTGTCCCAACACACACACACGACACACACACACATCGAATGGCAGTATTTCGATAATCCTGTGGGGAGCTGTTCTCTCGGGTGTTGACGGGCAAGTATGCCCGGCCCTACTCGGAGTACCCGCAGGTCACCCTCGGCTTCACGGTCATCATCAAGGCCGCCAAGAACCACCTGCGGCCCACCATCCCCGCCCAGATGCCCGCTCCCCTCAAGCAACTCATCGGTACGACGCGGCGTACCACTCTCCCTCGCAGCTGGCACTCACCCTA
>NW_004457291.1:127900-134844 GCF_000313135.1 Acanthamoeba castellanii str. Neff | reverse complement strand
TAACCCTAACCCCTAAACCCTAACCCTAACCCTAACCCTAACCCTAACCCTAACCCTAACCCTAACCCTAACCCTAACCCTAACCCTAACCCTAACCCTAACCCTAACCCTAACCCTAACCCTAACCCTAACCCTAACCCTAACCCTAACCCTAACCCTAACCCTAACCCTAAAACCCTAACCAATTCAGACCCATGCATCTACATTCATCACAGTCATCATCTGGCCATCATCACCCTCTATGTTGATGACTGCACCATCATTGCCCACCAATCTGAGCTCAGGGGCGTCAAGCAACTCATTGCCAATGGCTTCCCCATCAAGGACCTCAGTGAAGCTACATTGGTCCTCAGCATCAAGATCCACCATGACTGTTGTGCTGGCAAGCTCTACATCTGACAGTGCAGCAAGATCAACAACATCCTTGCCACCTTCAGGCTCATCAACTGTAACCCTGTGTCAACACCAATGCTACCAAACCTACAGCTGCCAGTTGACACCAAGCAACATGACACCTTTGAATACCACAGCACCATTGGCATGCTGTCATATCTGGCACACACCTTGCAACCAGACATTTTCTTCCCCATTGTGTACCTCAGCTGCTTCACCAACAACTTCAGCCCCAAACACATTGCCACTGTCAAGCACATCATGTGCTACCTCACTAGCACAGCCAACCTGGCAATCTGCTACTTGTGCAACCTCTATGATGACAAGGATGTCACAACCCACATACCTATAGGGTACTGCAACACCAACTGGGGCAACATCAAAGTCAACTGCCAATCAGTCTCCAGTGTCATCTTCATCTTCTGCAGAGGCGCCATCTCATGGAGCATCAAGACACAGAAATGCATCACACTCTCCTCCACCAAAGCCAAGCTCAACACCATCTCCAAGGCAACACACCAGGCACTCTATGTGCACAAGCATCTGCTGGCCCTTGGAGTCAACACCCAACAACCACTCTCTCTCTTCAACAACAACCAGAGTGCACTGGCCATCATCAATATCTCATCCAGCACCTACCACAGCCACATGACTGACTGTAAATATTACAACATCAAACTCACACACCTGCACAACACAACCAGTTGAGGTCAAGTCCACTACAGCTACTGCCCAACTGACAACATGCCCACCAACATTCTCACCAAGGCACTTGGCCACATCAAGCTTGTTCACCACCACCAATGCATGGGGCTGATTGAGCAACCCACCACATGAGGGGCATGTTTGGACTCAAACCAGTGACATCCTGTCAGACCTGTCCAGTCAGTCAAGTCACTCTCATTGAACAACAGTCAACTCTGAACTCCCTCCTGTTGCTCAAAGACCTGAGCTGTCCAACCAATTAGAATGGACCATAGAACCCTTTAAAAGAACACTGTGTTCTTCTGTTTATTTCACCCTTCTTTCTCTCTTCTCAAATACATCTCCTTTACTCCACTACACCACTACACATTTCCTGCTCCAACACATCAGGGGAGACATCCAGTTGCTGGTTGTGCCTGCCACCGCTGCTGATCTCCAGGCTGCCATCAGGTCGCTCAAGATTGGGCTCAAGGGCATCAAGCAGCACATCAAGGCCATCAAGGATGCACCACACACTGACAACACCAAGCAGATCACAGACATCATGCACAATGCCAAGACACACATTGCCACCGCCATCAGCAACATCAATGTCATCAGCAGTGGCAGTGCCATGGTCACCGCCGTTCCACATGCGCCCACAGATCATGTGCTTGTCAATCAGATCAATGACATCATGAATGGTGTCACTGCTGTTAAGACTGTAGTTGACCCCCTCCAAGCCTGCCTCAACAACATCATGGCCAAGGTGCAAGAGTTGCAGGTGGCCACATCACATGAGATCCAGCAGATCTGTGTCAAGGCCATCGTGGGTCACCAATTCACACCCCCACCACCACCACCACCACCACCACCACCTTCAACCCCCATGTGCCCCATTTTTATTCACAGAACTGGAGTGTGTGCCTAAGTGGCACAACAATACCAGCACCAAGTAGACCCAGAAGGTGAGCATTTGTTAACCTTAGGTTGGCTGTTGGGGGAAGCTGCCCTTACAAAAAGCCCCAGCTGGAGGAAGGAGCAAAAACAAAAAGGAAGATCTCCCCCGCCGGGATTTGAACCCGGGTCGTCCGCGTGACAGGCGGAAATGCTAGCCAACTACACCACAGGGGATTTGTTATTTCTGGCATCCTGCACAAGGCCCATGCATCGTAAAAATCGACCAATCAGGGCCGTGGATACTGCTGTTCATCTGAATTTTCCCCTACCAGATTTTTTACTGACTCACGCATTTTTCAAATGAGAAGATGAACGGGGCGGCCAGCGCTGCTCTTCTCGAGCTGCCACAGGAGCTGTTGTGCCACATTTTCTCCTACGTCGTTCAACCCGCTTCAGCAGCACCGACCAGGGACGCTGCAGCACTAATGGTGGTGCGCGACCTCGGGGCCTGGTCCCTCACCTGCACAGCCTTCCACGCGCTCTGCAGCGCCGAGACCAAGTGTCGATACCTGTGCCTGACCGCCAGCCCGGTCCTGTTCGGCCTCGGCCTCTCGCCCCTCTACTCTGCGCCGCAGCTCGCCCGTTCCAACTCCGATTGTCGCTGGTGGCAGCTGCGCGCTCGGCTGCTGGTGGCCCGGCCTCACCGGCTCACGGGCCAGCGCGAGTTCCACCCGACCGTAGTCCGCGACCGTGCCCCCCGCCGGCTCGTGCGTGAAGCTGCGCAGTTGATCCGCGAGGGCGTGTGCCTGATTAAGAGCGGCGACAATCGGCGCCTGGCCACGCAGCCGTTTGTCAGCTCGAGCCGCGAGACGCTGGCCGAGGCCTTTGCCGAGGTGGCGCGCGCCACTAGGGACCAGCCCCTCGCTTCGATTGAAGAAGCAGAGGAAGAAAAGCGTTTCATGGCGTCGGTCCTGTTCTGCGGCGTGGACTACTTCGAGGTGGTGGTCACGGCGAACGACGGCCCTGCTTCGGTTAGTCCGTCGGCAGTGGGCGTGAGCCAGGCCTTCTCGAGCCGGTGCCTGTTCGTTGGGCTCCGCAGCTCGCAGACCAGCGCTACCTTCGTACACAACATGCTACCCAGCACCAGAGTACCACTCCCACACGTCTGTACCAGCATGTTCAGTCTCGACTCATAGTGGACGCGCACGCACGCAAACATGCACACACAAGTTGTGGCAGGACAACAGGAGGGAGATCAAGGGCGGTGAGGTGATCGGCTGCGGTGTGGACTGGGAGTGCGGCCAGGTGTTTTTCGTGCGCAACCCCACGCACGAGGATCCCAACACGACTGACGTCTTTGTGTGCTGTTTCGCGCTGGACCGGAAGGAGACCTATCCCGCAGTCGGTGCCACCCCATACAAAACCCACCCTTGTTTTTGTGTTTTTTTTTTTTTTTTTTTTTGCCCACAACTGACTTCTTTATTGGATTGATGACACACAGGGGCTGGTTGTGTGTCCAACATCAATTTTGGCGACGAGCCCTTTGTGTTTGACGTCAAGACGTTCATTGAGCGGAAGCGTGCCGGCCTGTTGGCGACCCTTCCACACCTGCGGCCCACTGGGAACTGGGAGGCCACTGCCTGCAGGCCTTGTTGATGCCTGCACCACTCAACGTGGTGAGACCAGGCCTTCCCGTTGGTTTTGCTCTCCGCCTTTCGTGCGGGGCCAAAGGGAAACATAAAATAAAAAGGATAAATAAATTGACCAGTGAGGCATGAGGCCAAAGACGAAAAGCAAGGGCAAGCAGGGGTTGGCCAGCGATGTGTCGCTGTCTTTGCTGAGCATTCAACAAACAGTGCCTTGGCCTCCACCGCCTCAAGCCTGCGGTGTGTTGTGCATTGTGGCAAGAGTGTGGTGCTATGTTCTCAGCAAGAATCACGTGATGTATAGCGCGTATTTGTACCCACTGTCGCCACGCAACAACACGGGCTACACGGTACTGGCAGTGGTGGCATTGAAGCGGAAGCCAGAGGCCTTGCACATGGAGCACCCCAAGCAAAACTCCTGGCATTGACAATTTTTCACCACGTCGTGCGTGGTGGTGGTCAGCACAAGGGCACAACTGCATCGCCTATGAGTTGTGTTGCTCTTACCTCAGTACCGTTGGGCGGGTGGTCGACGTGTAGAGGGCACGAGGCGGCCCCACCGCACGCGGGCGCCTTGAACGTGTCCAGCGTTTTCCAGTTGGCAAACTCAACCCGCTCAGCCGGCTGCCGACATACATGAACGCGAATGGGGTTGAGTGAGATGGGTGTAAGATGGCAAGGAATTGGAGATTGAGGGAGAGGGGGAACCTACGCGATCGTGACAGGGCGTGCAGAAGCGGGCCTTGCCACCGCAGAAGTAGGTAGCCAGCGAGCAGCAAAAGCGGCACTTCCACTCCATGTAGGCATCCCCGTGCACGCTGGCGGTGGTGTAAGGATCAAGGACACGAACACGAGAGGGCCGCGTCAGTGCCGCAAACAACGGGTTAGATGTTGTGGGGTTTGGGAGGTGGCATACCGACAATCGGCTTGGCCCAGCGTGTTGCTGCAGGCCCCGCAGATGAGCTCCTTTGGATTGAACGCGGGCGCCGGTCCGCCTTCCCCTTCGCCTCCGCCGTCACCCAACATTCTTCCACATTCCTGGAACACAATACAACACAATTGCAGTTGAAGCCACAAGGGAGGAAGAAGAAAGCGCATGAAAGGGGCGTATGGCACCTTCTTGCCACCAAAGTAGGGCGCCTTGCACTGATAGCACAGGTAAAAGGCGAAGGTATCGACGGCGTACTTGGCCGGATTCTCCTTCGCTCCGGGATCATTCTTCATGCCCTCCATGTCCAGCCGCTGTTGTTTGAAATCACACAAGTTGCCTCTCACGTGTGAGCGAATCTATTCACGCGTGGCCACCAGTGTGTGTTGTGTGTGTGTGTGTGTGTGTGTGTGTGTGTACGTGCAATGAACCGCGTGCGGTAGGTACCTCGACGGCCATCTTGGTGAGATACTCCTCCAGCTCGAGGAACGGCTTGAGGTGCGGCGCAAGGAGCGGGTGCGACAGTCGTTCGTTGCACAGCGGGCAGTCGAGGAAGGAAAAGGAGATCACCGCCGTGGGCCAGCCCGCTTCGAGCTTCTTCAACAGACAGTCGAGATGGAAGACGTGCCCACATGTCTCTGTACGTATGCGGTTGCCGATGTAATCATGCACACACAACACGTCACAACCAGCACGTAATAAGAACCTGGAGCGAGCGGTACCGAGTGCAATGCTTGGCTTGGAACCAAGGTCCTCCACCCAACAAATGTTGCAATAGTCATCCTTGGTTTGCCTATTGGGGGAAAACGACACACGAGCGCACGGTTGGGTTTGCTTGGGTGATACACACATAACTAAAAATATAAATAAATAAATAAATGGTATGTGTAAAGCTTCGTACCCATCGCCAGCACAGGCTGGATCGAGGCAGCGCAGGCATGTCTGCTCGTTGTAGACGCCGCAACAGGCGTGTCCGCACTCCGTGTGCTTCCAGAGGCACTTCTTCTCGACCTCCTTCTTGCACTCGGCCCGATCGCACACGTACATGGTGGTGATGTTGGCCTCCTTCCCGTCGCGCAGGCGCTGAACCAGCTCGGCCCGCTTGCGCTTGCGCGCCTCCTCGCGCTCCTGCGCCTGTTGTTCCTCGCGTAGCTTGCGCTCGGCGAGGCGTCGGTCTTGCACCTGCCTGCGCTGGGTCTCGTACTCCATCATCTGGACGGCGACGCGCGCCGCTTCGTTCCGCTCGTGCTCGCGCTTCTCGCGTTCGAGCTGCTGGCGCTCCTTGAGCAGCCGTCGTCTCTTCCAGAAGAAGACGCCCGGCACCTGGTTGGGCTCGGGCAGCTCCTTCTCAAACGCGCGAAAGACCGGCTGAAAGGGCTCCATCTCGGCTTCGTCGGAGTGCCCGTCGGCTTTCTCCTTGCCCTTGTCGATGTCGTCTGCAGCCAGCTCGCCACCGCTTGGCTGTTCGGCTTTCCCGTCGCCGTCGCCGTCGCGCACGACAAAGTCCTCGGGCAGGTACGGCGTGATATCACCACGCAGCACTTTGTTGCACACAAAGCAATGCTGCACATCACACGTGAAGCCGGGAAGAGCCATCAGTACGACCAAACAAGTGAAAAAAAGAAAACTGTTCGTTTGAAGAAATGTATGAGGGGTGGACCTGGGCGACGAGGTAGTTCTTGTAGTCGGCGCAGGTGAAGCCCAGGTGGTAGGGAACGAGATTGCACGCCGAGCAGAAGACGGTGCTGCAGTCGCGGCAGCGGAATCGCTTGTCGAAGTAGTGTTCCAGCGCATCGCCCTGGATCGGTTCGCCGTCGTCGTCAACCGGTTGCTGCTTCTTCATGTAGGCCTTCTCCTCGGCCGTCGGCGGCAGGTGCTCGAAGATCATCCCGCAGCTCTCGTTGGGACACAGCACGTAGCCCTCGTTGCTCTCCAAGAACAGCTTCATCGAGTTGGACAGCTTGTTGCTCGACGGTGCCGCGGCCTCGGTTTCGTTTTCGTTCTTCTTCAGTTGCCCTGCTCCCTCGGGGTGTCGCGCGGCGTCTTCGCGCTCCTCGTTCTCTCGGTGCTGATGCTGCCGCACTCCATCGTCATCCAGCGCCAGGTCGACTTCGAACATCAGCTCGTGGTGGTCGCCCACCGCTTCGCCCACATCTCTTTGCAGCGACTCCTGCTCCAGCAGGTGCTTCTCCTTCTCCCCCAAGAGCTGGACTTCGTCGCCATTCCAAGCGGGATTCTTGTCGACGGCGCATCCGTTCTCCTCCAGCTCCTTGGCGAGCAGGCTGCCGAACACGTCGAAGCCGGCCTTGAGATCGTCGATCGAGACCGTGGCCCCGCACGTCGGGTGCGGACAGACGAACCGGAAGAAGGCGCGATCCTCCTTGCTGGCCCGT
>NW_004457291.1:68182-127879 GCF_000313135.1 Acanthamoeba castellanii str. Neff | reverse complement strand
CGTTGCTGCTTGGGGGCGACCATCCAATCGTCGGAGACGACGTCGGCCTCGAGCTCCTTGGCCTTTCCGACGCACGGCTCGTCGTCCCTCTCCGCCTCCATGCGAATCAACTGCTGCTCGAGGTGATTGTAGAGGCAATCTATACAGTAGGCATGCACACAATTCGCCAGCGGATAGAACGCCTGATGCCCGCATCGAAGATCACACATTTGGAGTTGGCGTGAGTAACATATCGGCAAACACACGCACACGCACACGCACCAAGCCACACGCACAGTGGAACACGGAACACCGCACACACGCACACGCGGAGCGTGTCCACATACCGGAGAAGAAGCGGGAAAGTGTCGGTCACAGGAGAGGCAGGCGCGTTCCTCCTTCTGTTCCTCCTTCGCGGCTCGGTCCGGGCTCGGCTCGACGAGTTGAGCGAGGTAGCGTTCGATGAAGGATTCGTCCATGTTCTCGGCTCCCTTCTTTAGCTCGTCGTCTTCGTCGGTGGCCGCGAGGGGATCGTGCTGGCCGGGCGCGAGAGGAGAGGGCACGAGTAGCTCCAAGCCTGCAGACTCCTTCTCTTCTTCGCTCCTCTTTTCCTCTTCGCTCACGATGTCGAACTCATCGTGTTCCTTCTCCTTTTCTTTTTCCTTCTTCTTCTTCTTCTTCTTCTGCTCTTCTTTCTTCTCCTCTTCAATAGACACCGCTGCAGCGTCGCCAAGCCGGTCGGCATCGTTGTCGTCGAACTCTGCCACGAGCTCTGGGAGGTCGTCGTACTCTCTGTGCACCTCGCCCTCAACGCCACCGCGGTGGTCCGGCATGATATCTGCCGCGGCGACATCGCGACTCGCTCTCGGCGTCGTGGTGACCACCTTCTTGCTCTTCTTTTCCTTTCTGTGCTCTTTGTGCTCTTTCTTCTTGCCTTTCTTGTGTCCTTTCTTCGCCTTGGCTCCCTCCTTCCGCTCCTTGGCCTTCCTCTCCGCCGCGCTGTTGCTTCCCACATCGTCACCTCCCACAGCGATGAAGTCGTCGCCATCGTTGTGTCCCACACCGCCGGCGTCTCCTTCATCGCCAGAACGTCGATTCTCCTTGGCCTTCTCCTTTTCTTTTCCTTTCTCCTTGTTCGGGCTCGGCTCGGCTCGGTGCTCTTCGCTCTCCTCGGCACCACTGCCATCGCCACCGAGAGGCTCCAGGGCGGCCACGCTGATGATGACGCTGTCGTTGCCGTCGTTGAGGCCTTTGCCGCCGTTGTCCAAGATGACCCAGCCCTCCTCTAACAGGGCACCGCTTTCGCGGTGCTGTTGACGCCTTTGCCGGTGCCGTGCCTGCTTGCCCTGGTGCTCGTTGCTGCCGACCGTAGAGCGCCGCCGTAGGCGCGGCTTCGAGTGCTCGTTGCCCATTTGTGTCTCAACCCTTCGCACACCACAGCAGACTGCCGACCTAAGGCCGAACAATCAAAACGACAATGAGATTAATAAAAGTAAAAACAATTTTGTCATTTTTTAAAAAAAATATCAACCAGGTAGTACGCACCGACTCTATCCCAAGTAGCACAGTAAAAATGAAAAAGCATCAAGTAGCGGGGGGGGGGTAATATAGAGACGTACCTGCAGATTCACGACCTTATGGGTGCTGCGAGTTGGGGGTGGGGCAAGAGGCAAGCGTGAGGACAAACGGCCCCACGGCAACGTTTAATGCTGCGGTCGTGTAGCAGGCCTGAAGTTGAAAAGTGTACAACTCTGCCGCCGTTGTCCATTTCGCTGTAATTTTTCGGAAACTCTCAAACAACAATTTAAAGTTCTAATTTTTCGTTTTGGCTTCTGGCAAACGACAGTGGCGGCGTGACGAAATGAGAGCGACACCAAAACCTACTTACACGGTAGTGGTAGGGCGGAATCGCACCCAGATCGGAGCGACTGCAAAGCGTTGTAGCAAGAAGGCAGGGTGAGTCAGAGAGAACCAACACAATAGGACAGAAATGGTGCGTACCAGGGCTTGGTGTCCCAGCTTGTTTCTGATAGTCAGGCGGCTGGAGTTCAGCGCCTACGAGCTCAAACTGGCTGGAACGGAGAACCAGGGAAAGCGTGGACTTGATGACCAGATTGGCAAACCGCTCGCCCTGATGGCCAAGATGATGAGAGCGCCGTCAGTAACCACTGATGCCTTACCTCATCACCTCTCCTCGCTGGCACACAATCATCATTGCGATGAGAGAATGTAGGGATGTGATGTACCGGGCACTTGTGTACACCAGCACCAAACTGGACGAAATGGCGGTTGCTGGTGAGGAATAGCTTCCTCTCGAGGTCGGTGAACCTCTCGGGGTCATAGCGGGAGGGGTCCGGGTAGATTTCCTCGTTGTAATGCGTCAGGAATGGGGAAAATGCCACTGTGCGGCCTGTAAAAGAAGAAAGAGAAAGCGTGAGTTCATTCCACGACCCTGCATTCTCCTTGTACGTCAGTCTCTGGTGTGCGGGAGCGTACCCTGGGGGAGGAGGAACTCTTGGCCATCAGCAGTGGTGAAGCAGACGTCCTGCATGGCCAATCGGACCAGCAGGAGCGTGCTGTACTTGCGCACGCTCTCCTTCATGCAGGCGTCCATGTAGTTCAGTTGGGAGATGAACTTGGACGACATCTGCTCGGCCTCCTCGCCCAATTCGGCGGCGAGCTGCTCCTGCTCCTTCCTTGCCTTATCCCTGCAGAAAGCGCGACCAGGCGTGAGTGACCGGTGATGGAGGATAACATGACAAGTCACCCTCTGTGTCGCACCTCAGAGCCTTGTCGTTGGCCCATTCAGCAGTGACCCAGCCCAACGTGCCAGCTGAGCGTCGACGCCACAAATGATACAGAGGATCAGAATAGGCCAACTGTGAAAATGGTACCAGGACAAGATCACAATAGTACCAGTGTTGGTGTGAGCGCCGAACATGAGGCCGAGGCCATGCACGACGTAGTTGATGATGGCATGGTTGTCGCCTTCGCTCTGGTAGATCATGGCCACGTAGTCCTTGGCCTCCTGTTTAATGTAACAGAACGAGGAAGTGAGCGCCGCACGCACGGGCGGGAGGCACCTGAGGTCGAGGCAGCTGTACCTTTCCTTCGTCCGAAGTGAGAAGATTGGTGATGATTTCGACCAGTCTTTCCCTGGCCTTCTCGTTCTTGATCTTGGTGGGACTCGGCAGGTTGGGAAACATCATCGAAAACGTGTTCACGGCTGCAGTGCGTCACCCAGGCCGCAAGCAATTCGTGAAGATATGTGATGGTGGTATTGAAGCGCAGAGCGGAGAGTCCATACCGTTGTTCTCCAGCTGGAAGTAGATGCGGGAGATCTCGTCGGCGTGGTCCTTGTAGGCCTTTTCGCCCAGAATACACCGGATGTTGATGCACGTGACCAAGTGCGACATGACCTCGAAGATGTCCACCTTCTCCTCCTTGAACCTGGCGGGATTGATGGCGATGAATCAGGCCACCTCGATACATACAATTGAAGAGGTGGTCAGTGTAGGTTGGGCGTACCACTGCTGCATGTGCTTGGTAACCTCCTCCTGGATAACCAGGCTGTAGTTGTTGAGCTTGTCGTGACGCATGAAGCCCTGAGGACCCAAGCCACAGCAACACGCATGTGATTCGGGTCAGTGTAAATTGTTCCGTGTAATCACTGGTGCACCGGTGCTAGGCATGACCACCCACCTGGGCCACGTAGCCGGGCGACTTGGCGAGCCACTCGCTGTCGGCGAAGCCCTTCGTGCCGAGCACGTTTTGCGCAACAACAGCGATGGCCCTTTTAGGGAAATGGAACGGCACGTGTGTGGTTAGCCCTTCGCAAACACCACAGAATAACACACAACCCAGCCCTCAAATGGAGGAACTAAGCACTTACTTATTGAAGTCGAGCACTTGGTCAGGGACCTCAAAGAACTGCTTGCTTCCCTCGCGGCCCATGATGACGGTTATCTTCGAGACCAGCAGGTCCAACGTGAACGTTTGACCCAGCTACCATGGTCGGAGAACGAGGGTTAGGCTGTGTGGTTAGCCAAAGGACACACGGCTCTGGACTTATGAGCCCTCCCAAACTGAATGGGGTACTAGGGGAGGGGGGGGGCGAGTACCTCCTTGTAGGCGTGAGTAAGGAATTGTCGTGGGGTGGTGGAGAACGCAATCAGCGGTCCCACGACAGGCAGCCCTGCAGTGGCGTTGGGCGGCTCTCTTAGCAGAGAAGAGGCCTGCTTCTTCTTTGGGAGTGAGCCTCGTACAACCTTGCTTTGATGAAGACCGAGGAGAAGGGGACTTACCTGGGCTCTGGTGCGGTTGAGCATCAGCAGGAAAACAAGGAGGCAGGCAGCAACAGCCGCGGCTACGAGCATCGTGAGGGCCATACAGGACAGGTTGGTTAGGAAGAAGCGGTGTTGGTGGCAGCTGAGAAGAAAGAGAGTGAATGCGGGCGTCGGAGGGGCCGGAGTCACACTGAGCTTTGTGCTTGGGTCAGCGCCGAGTTGCCCATTGGTTGCCGCCCATGTTGCAGTGACTTGAATACCAAAGAAGAAGCAAAATAGCTCACCACTCAGCGTGCTGCCTGGCGGCCACCAACCCGCGGTGCTCCCGCATGGACCTGCACCAAGGTTACTGCCCCCCCCCTCGCTACCCGCATACGGCACTGACAGCGAAATTGTACACAAGAATTGCTCGATTTGATTTGCAAAGAATCGCAAATTCTTTTGTGGGTGTTTGTACAAATCGCAATTGCTCGATTTGATTTGCAAAGAATCGCAAATTCTTTTGTGGGTGTTTGTACAAATCGGATAACGAGCCTTAATTCAAGGACGTTGGCCAGTCCTCGAAAGTGTTGTGGTGCCCTCTCTTGTTGCCTCAAAACTTTGTGTGCAAATCTGATTTTCCCTACCTTTCTCAAAGGCCCAGCGACACCGAGGGGGGAGGGCGAACATGGCGGTGACGGTGCGCCTGTCGTTGGCCTCAACGTGCGCCTTTGCGCCAAGGCCGCAGAGCTCCCCTCTCCTCTGACCATAACCGGCCAGCCACTCAGAGCGCTCAACGGTTGCACTTTGCGATGGGACCCATAAAAGCGGCACAGGTATGTTGCGCTGATTGGCCCGAACTAGTTTGAGACCACGGGGCGTCCACTGATTGGCCTCCGCCTTACCCGCACTCTTTTTTGGTGTAGATGATGGTGGTCAGGAATAGCCGCCAGCGCCTGCTGCTATCGCACCGTGATCATGATGAGGTCGGACGGGGCGGCGTCGACACCGCCACAACCATTTCGTCGTTCGCTTCCTCCCCCCACACCACACCACAGCTAGCCACCAAGCAAGCCACCACATGGCCCAGCCGCGCACCTCTCCTGCGTCAGCGACGGCTCGTCTCGCGGGTGTGTTCGTGGTCATCTTCGCGCTGCTCGCCCTCCTTCTCCGCCCGTGCAGCGCGGACTTCAACGTCACGCTCCTACATTCACAGGACAATTACGGCGCCGTGGTGCCCCAGGACAGCGGGAATAACCCGTGCAAGCCGACCAACACGACCCCCTACTACCAGCCCGTCACGGCCGGCTCGGCGTGTGTCGGCGGGTTGGCCCGGCGCAGCGGAGTGGTGAAGGCCGTGCGGGACGAGGGGGCCAACGTGGTCCTAGTCGACGCCGGCAACGCGCTAATGGGCTCGCTCTACTACCTCTCCTTCAGCTCGGAGATTATCGGCACCTACTACTCGGCCATGGCCTACGACGCCGTCAAGCTCGAGGTGCACGACTTCGCGTCGCTGGTGACGGCCGTCGCCAACTTCTCCCGCATTTTGGCCCCCACGACGCAGCTGGTGTCGTCCAACGTCGTCAACCTCAACAACGACACGCGCTTCGTCGAGCTCGGGGGCGGGTCGCAGGTCCAGCCCTACGCCATCATCGACGCCGACGGGAGCGGTGCGCCCAACGCGCGCGTGGCCTTCGTGGGCACCATGGCGGTCGGGGTCAACGACATGTTCGGCAGCCCGGGCCTGATCAACTCGACCGTGGAGCTCACGGCCCTGCGCAGCGTGGTCGCTCAGCTGCAAAACCAGGGCATCAACAAGATCGTGGCCTCCGTGAGCGGCCCCAACGTGGTCGACGCCATCCTCGAGGAGGTGCCCGGCATTGACGTCATCATCGTCGTCTCGGAGCTCTACGGCACGAACCTCACCGGCACCTCGAGCCCGTCGGCTGGGCCGTACCCCACGGTGCGCCAGCTGCCCTGGCAGCCGGTGCTGGTCGTCGGCACGGGCATCAACAACGGCAAGTTCCTGGGGCGGCTCAACCTGGTCTTCGACGACTGGGGCGTGATCAGGAGTGGAGCGGCGCGCCCATACTCCTGGACGACGCGTCGCCCATCGACACCGACATGCAGGAGGACATACTCGTGCGCCAGGTGGTCGTCGACAACGCTTCGGACCTGATCGTGGGCTCGACCACCGTGCCGCTGGGCTTCGAGAACAACTGCATGTTCGGCGAGTGCACGCTGGGCTCCTGGTCGACCGACGTGCTGCGCGAGACGACGGGCGCGCAGGTGGGCCTGTACAACGGCGGCTCCATGTACGCCGCGATCCCGGCCGGCAACATCACCCTCGGCGCTCTGCGCACGGCCCTGCCGTTCCAGAACAGCGAGCTGCGGACCTACAACCTGCGTGGCGACCACCTGTGGTCGGCCATGGAGAACTCGCTCCTGCTGGTGACCAACACCTCGCTCAACATCAACCAGGGCATCGGCCGCTTCCTGCAGGTGTCGGGCATGCGCGTGCTCTACAACCCGCACGAGCAGGTCGGCTGGCGCGTGGTGCACATCGAGATCGTGACCTCGCCCGGCGTGTGGGAAGCGATCGACAAGGCCCGCGAGTACCTCATCGTCTCCTTCTCGTGGCTCTCCGGCATCGGTGGCGACGGCTACACGATGATCCGCGACAACCTGACCAACCTCAAGTCCACCGGCAAGACCAGCGGCACCATCTGGATCACCTCGCTCGGCCAGAAGCCCCTCACGAACGTCGACGGAGGTCGCCTCAACGCGACCAGCCTCACCCTGCGCACCTGCGTCGCACCAGACGGCCAGCTCTGCAGCGGCAACGGCGCGTGCGTGATGGGCATATGCCAGTGCACTGCCGCGGGCGCGTCCGGCCCGCTGTGCAGCCTCGACGCGCAGTCGTCGTCGTCGGGCTCGTCGGATGGGCTCACCGGCGGTGCCATCGCCGGCATCGTCGTGGGCGCGGCGGTCGGCGGCCTCTGTGTACTCCTGCTGGCGATCATCGTTACCGCCGTGCTGGCCTCCATGCGCAAGCGGCCGCAGGAGCAGGAGTGGATGATCGACTTCGCGGAGCTCGAGATCACGGACCTTCTCGGTCGCGGAGGTACAGTTGCCTTCCCATCAACTGAACAACAACAACTCAGTGCAGTCACTCATTGTGTCGCGTGTCGTGTGCAATAATCCACAGGGTACGGCGAGGTGCACAAAGGCCGGTGGAAGGGCACCGAGGTGGCGGTGAAGACCATCAGCGCGGAACACATCACGCGCGACATGCGCAAGTCGTTCCAGGAGGAGACCGCCATCATGAGCCGGTTGCGGCACCCCAACACCGTCCTGTTCATGGCCGCCTCGACCAAACCGCCTCTCATGTGCATCGTCATGGAGTACATGGCGCTCGGCTCGCTCTACGACGTACGTTCGCCCAGCCCAACCCTCGCGCCGGCGCCTTGTTGGCTGCTTTCTTTTTCGTTTTCATTTTCATCATTTTCATCCTCATTTTTATTTTCATTTTCATTTTCATTAACGACCGTGCACAGTTGCTGCACAACGAGCTGGTGAGCGAGATCCCGCTGCCACTCAAGCTGAAGCTCATGTACCAGGCGGCCAAGGGCATGCACTTCCTCCACTCCTCGGGCATCGCGCACCGCGACCTCAAGTCGCTCAACCTGCTGCTCGACGCCAAGTGGAACGTCAAGGTGGCCGACTTCGGCCTCACGGTCTTCAAGGACTCGATCCGCCGCAAGGCCGCCGACAACCAGAAGGACGGCATGGTGGCCGGCAGCGTGCCGTGGATGGCCCCCGAGCTGCTGCAGGAGCTGCCCGACCCCGACTTCGTGCTGGCCGACGTCTACGCCTTTGGCGTGATCATGTGGGAGGTGCTCACGCGCAAGAAGCCCTTCGACGGCTACAGCGCACCGCAGATCGCGGTGGCGGTCATCCGCGACGACCTGCGCCCGGCGCTCCCGCGGCAGGACGCCCTCAGCGAGGCCGAGCGGCTCTACGTCGAGCTGGCCGTCATGTGCTGGAACCGCGACACCACGGTCCGGCCGGTCTTCCTCGACATCATGAACGAGCTGGTCAAGATCGGCAACGCCGCCAGCGGCGGCAGCGGCAGCGGCAGCGGAAACATCTTCTCGTCGAGCACCTACGGCAGTTCGGCCACCAGCAGTAGCACCACCTACTCTGCGGCCGCTAGAGGCGCCCTCACCCACGGCAGCAAGAGCTCCCACTCGTCGGCCACATCGTCGACGGCGTCGAAGAGCGACGACTATGGTGGCTTCGCCCGGACTGGGGGCGTCAGCGCCGCGGGCGGGGCCAGGGGCGATGGTGCCGGCGTACCGCGGCGTGACGTGTGCTTCGTCGTGTGCGACCTGGCCCGGTTCGACGACGTGTGGCGCCGCGACCCGGCCGGCGCCGACCGGGCCATCCACCAGTTCGGCCGGTTGGTGCGGCACCACGGTGGCCTCCACGGCGGCCACGTCTTTTCGCAGCCCAGCTTCCACAGCGGCGGCACCTTCATGCTGGCCTTTGGCAAACCCTCGGCCGCGGCGGCCTTTGCGCTGGGTCTGCAGGGCGACATCGCGTCCAATACTAGTCAGGAGGCCGGCGGCGCCCACCCGCTGCTCGGGGAGCACTCGCGGGTGAGCGTGGCCTTCCGCGCGGGGCTGAGCATGGCGCCGGCCGAGGACCGCACGCGGACCACCTACGAGCCGCGGGACTACGAAGACGTGCTGCGGCTCAACACCGCCTGCGCACCCCGAGCCGTCGTGTGCTCGCCAGCCTTCCGCGAGCACTTTAGCCGCCAGCCGGGCGCCAGCGGCGTGGTATTCGCCCCGCGCGGCAGGGACGGCTCGCTCCTCATCATGGCGCGTGAGGGCGAAGAGGAGAGCGCTGGTGGCAGCGCCATCCACGATGACGACGATCACCACTCCAGCGACGACGACGACGACAGTGACGACGACGAGCAGCACCGCCGGCGGAGCCAGGCGGACGAGCGACGCGACCGCGAGGCCGGCGTGTGTTCGTCGAATATGTGTCCGTGGATCATCAACACGCGCACGGTGGAGATCGGCGACCGCATCGGCGAGGGCACGTTCGGCATGGTGATGGAGGGCGTCTACCACGGGCGCAAGGTGGCGGTCAAGCGGCTTTTCAACAGCCGCCTGGACGACGACGGCATGCGCAAGATGCGCAAGGAGGCCGCCATTCTGTCGGGCATCGACCACCCGCGCATCGTCAAGCTCATGGGCCTCTCCGTGGCCGACGGCAACCTGCTGCTGGTCATGGAGCTCGTGCCGCGCGGCAGCCTGCGCGCGCTGCTTTCCAACGCGTCAGTCGGCCTCAAGTGGCGCAAGCGGCTGGCCATGCTGCGCGACGCCGCCGTGGGCATCGCCTTCCTCCACTCCAAGGGCATCGTGCACCGCGACATCAAGTCATCGAACCTGCTCGTCGACGACAACATGAGCGTCAAGGTGGGCGACTTTGGCTTCGCCACGGCCAAGCAGGACAACGGCACCATGACCCGCTGCGGCACACCATCGTGGACCGCGCCCGAGGTACTCGACCCGACGCTCGCCAAGAAGACCGGCGACGACGACGGCGACGATGACGGCGATGGTGAGAAGGCGGAGACTAAGGGGCGGCACACGGAGAAGGCGGACGTGTACAGCTTCGGAGTGGTGATGTGGGAGGTGCTGACGAGGCGTGTGCCCTACGAGGAGGGCAACATGATGAGCGTCGCGATGGATGTCCTTCAGGGCAAGCGCCCGGCCGTGCCCGCCGATTGTCCGCCCAAGTTCGCCGAGGTCATGCGGCGGTGTTGGCACCAGAAGCCGCACAAGCGACCCACCATGGACGACGTCCTCATGTACCTCAACGGCGAGCTCCAAGACGAGGCCCTCTGAGCTTCGTCGTGAGCCCCGCTGTACTTTACTTTATTTGCCGAATATAAATTGGAGATTGAGCTGCTGGAAATCTGCCGTTGGGGAGGGAAAAGTACCGAGAGGGGAGTTTATGCCACAATAATCTCCAATGGGCGGAACTCGGCGCCAAATGGTGCGGATCGGCATTTCATGGGTCTGGTCCACCAATGGGCAATTCAGACCACTTTCTTCGGGCCGAAATAAAACGTGCGTTTCTTCCAGTTTCTTGCCGTGCGTTGGTGTATCTCGCCCACCGTGACACCGCACCACTCTTCGCTGACTATCAAAAGGCCGGCCACCAAACCACAAGACCAGACTTTACTTTGGCACCGACACACACACAACCACACCACCCACGCCTGCACCACCAAAAGAGTCACTCATAACACAAACATGTTGACGAAGCGCACATGGGCCATGCTGGTGGGGGTGGTGGTCGTGGCGGCCACGCTGGTTGCTCTGGCCTACGTGCCCGTGGTGCGCGGCAAGTCACAGCAGGCCCTGACCGTGGCCTTCGCCCTCACCGGCGAGATGGACATCACCGCCACCGCCGACCTCGGCGGCAACCACGACGAGCGCCAGTCCGACGAGTGGGTGGTCCTCCCCTCCTCCTCCGACAACGACCCCGACCCCTCGGTGCCCTCCGAAAGCGGTGCACTCGCCACCCACGAAGAAAAAGTGGCTCCCGCCGCTTCCGTGACCCCGTAAGCCGGGGGCCACCGAATGAATGCGCGACTCGTGCGTTGCAAAGGTGCGTCAGGCTCTCAACCCCCCCCCCCTTATGCACCACATATCCCACTTTTTGCTTACGGTGCTCTCTCCCCGTGCAGTGTACAGATATGCGTCTCTATCTCTCTCTCGCGCTGCTGTGGCGGCCATGTTCGGCGTGCCGTGTGCAAAGGGGATAGGCCCCTTTCACTTCCTTCGAGAGGCTCTGGGTAGTGTGGCAACCTACCGCACTCACTCACTCACAACCCAAAGAGCACCACGGCCACCACTGGCTGCCGAAGAAGAACACTCTCGCGAAGGTGTGCGTACACAACAATAAAAAATAACACAATTAAATATTTATTCGGATAGAAAAGAATGTACCGAGGCACTACTACTCCTTCTTCTTGGTGGTCCGGGGCTTCTTCTGGACGAAGCTGATGATGAGGAAGAACCAGTGGCTGTTGAGGACGCACATGGTGAGGATGATGAGCGAGATGGTCACAGCGCTCACGTTGAGCGACCACGGCCCGTGGGCGGCGATGTTGTCGGCCGCCACGATGTAGAGGTCGCGCACGATGGCGTACGAGTAGTAGAACCCGAAGGCGATGCGCGCCAGGAAGAAGCACACCACCAGCAGGATGCCGTTGAGCAGCTTGATCGGGTTGCTGTTGGGCACCAGGTACTTGTCCATGAACCCTTTACGTTCATCACACCGCACACACCACACACAGTTCAGTTCTCGATTGCAGTAGAGTTACAGCGCGAGTGGGAGGCGTACAGTGGAAGTTGACGAAGGGCGTGGAGAGCTCGTAGGCGAGGAAGAACATGGCGTAGTACTGTACAAAGGGGCTCTGCACAGCACACCCGCGCGGAAGAAAGGGCGGGCGCGTGAATACGTGATTGTGTTTGGCTTGGCGTACACACACACACACACACAACACGCAACTTGATGATGATGAGGGAGCGGCGTGGTCGTACCATGGTGAGGAGATACGCGAGCCAACAGACCTGCCCCACCCAAACGTTGTTGTTCAAAGGTTAGAGCCCACACAAACACACCGGCCAAAAGAACGAAGAAGAGGGGGAAATGGTACGAAGGCATGGACGAACTCGCCCACTTCGACGTCATCGGTCCGGCGAGCCGCCACGTAGAGCAAGTAGGTTAGCGAGTCCCACGTGAAGTAGCCCGCACTGACACACGCCCACACCATCGCCTCTGCATCATCAATTGATCAATTAAAAAGCACTTGCAGGATCTCATCTCCATCTAATCGGCATTCGGAATTAGCTTCGAATTTTGGGGGGGGGGGCGAACCGCTGTTGCAGCCGAGGATGGCCGTGTGGGGCGTAAGGTTCTGGGTGTCGTAGGCGAAGAAGAAGGCGTGAAGGCAGCCAGGCACGATGATGAGCGCGTGGAGGGTCGACGCTACGCGGTTGTCCCATCGCAGCTGCAGCTTGGCCGGCAGGTGGCGGTAGGTGGCGCTCAGCCTGAAGAAGACGAACGAGCTCGCGTTGTAGACCACCGTGAAGAGTAGGGCGCTCGCCAGCATGAGCCCGACCGAGGCTGGCGTGAAGCCGCACACGCCATCATCGGCGACCTGGTGGTAGATGGGGGCCGTCGTGTTCCCTGCCGTCGTCGTAGTTGTTGCAGCAGCAGCGTGCTCCATGGCGTTGTTGTTGTGGTGGAGGTCGTCTGGTGGACCACCCGCAACGACAAAGTCCAACGCAGAAGAGCAGGCCAGGAAAAGATGAAGGAAACCAAGGTGAAGGAAAAAGGAGTGATCACGTTGCCGTCCCCGCGCGAAAAACCACATCTTTCGGCGCTTGCCGTTAATTGATGGGCCATCAAAGAAGTGAATTGGTGCACCACATAGATTCGCTGAGATCTGATTTTACTCTACGATAAAACGCTGGGGGTAAGCCGCAACACATCATCATCATCATCAAAATTGGTCCGATTTGAGACGGTTTTACACTACACGGAATCCGAGATGCCGCTGGGCGCGCACGGGAAGCCAGGGCCAAAGAGGGCGGATGAGGGTTTAGTGAGGTCGTAGTTGGACAAGGTCCACGTTGTGAGCCGTTGGCGGTTCCAGTAGTAGTTCCAGTTGGAGTAGTAGTAATTGCCTGCATGGCCACGCGCAGCATGAAGTGAGTGCGTGTGGTGAGCAACAACCCACCCACGACTCGTGGAGAGAGTTGCAAGGAAGTGGGAGCTGCAGTCGCTTACCGTCTTCAAAGTCTATCCTCGCCACAGTCCCGTCGCCATTGTAGTAGCACCTGTGTGCGCATACCAATGGTGGAGGCCTGAGTCAGTAGCCAGCGACAATGAAGAAGGAGAACGTCAACACATCAAAGAGAGTGGAAGACGTGTACGTGCGGCGAGTGACTGACGTGTAGGTGGAGGCGCAGCTGTAAGACATGCAGTCCTGTTGGCAGTAGGTGCCGCAGGACTGATAGGTGGGACACACAATCTTCTGCAACGCGGTCGTGCCGGTCTGGTTGAGGCATTCCACACCTCCCCTCTCCTTCAACAAGATGTACTTGGTTCCCTGTAGTATCGAACATAGCAGTGCGATGGTTGTTGAGAAAGGAGTGTGAGGCAGACAGCCACGGGTGTGAGAAGAAAGGGAAGCTGCCCAAATGAACGCACCGCTTTGTAGTTCCATATGTGAACCCAGTCAGGGTCTGTTGTTTGCGGGGGGGGGGTTAGCACGGATTAGCGCACCACACACACACATCAAAAGTTCAGCAGAACGCTCAGTGCGGGTATTTACAAAACACAAGCCCGACCAACCATGGCCCTGTTAATTTTGTGCTTGGATCCCGCGGGTAGTACGGGAGTGCGCGATGGATGTTGGGTACAACGGGGGGAGGGGGGAAGTAAGAGGGTTGTGGGAGGGGATACCATCGCCGGCGCGGTCGGGGGTGGTGTGCGCCTCAAAGCGGACGCCGGGGTAGGTCGAGTCGTAGTAGAGGACGCCGGAGGATGTGGTGTCGGGCCGGTTTTCAATTTCGTCTTGGGTGGTAGTGATGGTGAGGGACGCGGTGAAGTACTGCCGTGGTTCCGTGTCGGCCCAGGCAGTCCCCACCGCCAGTGCGAGCGCCAAAAGAAGAGCCGAGCTGATAAATTTTGTGGCCGCCCTCATGACGATGGTGGTGATCAAGGTTCGATGTGTGTCCAAGGCCAGTTTGAAAAGCAGAACAAGCCGCAAGGCACAAGAGAGACGTAGGAACTGGAGTAGGTTGGAAACCAACCGTCCGCGAGGTGGGAAAAAATGTTCTGGCTGTTGTGCTCCCGTTGTGTGTTCACAATAAAATTATCTCCCTATCGCCCATTGGCGCAGCCAAATGAAAGTTGCGCGGTTGGTGCGTTTTTCTTAACACCGAGAGATATGGCCAATGGGCGTCGATTCCGGAGTAAGCTCGGCCTTCGCGACGGCGAACACGCCCAAAAAGCCGAGGCGACGTACTACGGTTCTTTGTTCAAACTTTCGCGGCCTACGGTTCATACCACCCCCGCCGCCACCATCGCGAGCTGCTACGACCAAAGTTACCCCCTTGGCCGTAGTTGTACTACCAACCGAGTCCACTGGAAACCATCCCGCCAGCTTCTAGTGCGTTCAAGCGTAGTGAAAACAGCTCCATCAAGATGGGTACGCAACCCACCATCCATTCATATTTTTCTTCTTTTTCTTCTTCTATCATTTCACCATAGCACACGATCAGTTCTTTTCCGTGGTCCTTCTTGTCTCCACCTCCCCTCCCTTTCTTCTCCGTCTCGTTGTCCCGCCCGACGGGTGCAACATCTTTCCCTGGCGAGCACGCCAACCGGTGCCCAGGAGATGGCCTTTTATTTCAATTATGGGCTACCGCATTCCCTCCAATCGCGCCAGCGCAGCTTTTATTCGCCGTGTGGGGTTTCTTTGCCTTTTCCCGCTTTTTTGATCCCTTCACCTAATACCGTATGTATGAAAACGGTGATCACATGCCAGTGGCACTTTACCTGAAATTCATATGTACTATATCGCGATGGCGTGTGTATGTTCACGTTTAATGTTGTGATCGTGAACTTGTTCCGCCATCGGCTCAACTGGTGTACAAGCTCACAGTGACTTGTTCTCGACCGGTGGTTCGTATCATACAGGTCGCGCACAACAGTTCGGTCACGTACTCTTGGCGTGTCTGATCGTGGTCTTGGCCATCGCGGCCCAGCAGCCGGCAGCGGCGGCCACGGTCACCTGGCAAGGGCCCAACCTGGGAGCCTGGACCGAAAACTCCAACTGGAACACAGGCACCGCGCCCACTGCCGACGACGATGTTCTCCTCGCCACCACCGGAGTCACAATCGACATCAACGGAGCGAGCCTCGAAGCCAAGTCGCTCACGATCACTGCCGGCGGCCTCCGCATCACCGCGTACGTGCCCCACCAGCGCAGAGCAATCAAAGTTCAGCCTCGATCTGAATTTGAATTGCGCGCTCGATTCGTTTCAATTGAAAAATCTAATACACTCGACGGCGCTCAATCTGTGAACAGGCCCTGCTCGTTGATTGTGGCATCGTTGATCTACAATGGTACTGCTGCGTCGAACATCTACGGCCCTGGCCAGCTCATTGTACGCCCCCAACCCCCCCCCACAACCCCCACAACCCGCCCGAAATAAAACTCGCGTTACTCACCCTGAGACCACCTCCACCACGCTGGCGTACAGGTCAATGGCCCTCTCTTGTGGGGCGGCGGTCAGCTGAGCGTGACCAGCACTACCAACATCAACGGTCTTCTCACACTGGACTGCACCACCTGCCCCGGCCGCACTCTCGGCACCGGCAGCACCCTCAGCGCCAACGGCGGTGGCCTGTGGAAGAACGGTAACCTGGTCTTGAGCGCCAGCTCAACCTTCATGAACTCTCCGGCGGTACACTTTCTTACCGCACTCCTCCCACTGCGCACATCTCGCTCCTCGTTGGACTCTCCTTTCTCATTTTTTCTTCTTCCAACACGCAGAGCGAGTTCGTGATCACCAACGCGGTCGATCTCAGCTCGGCGAGCACGACGGCCCTCTTTGCCAACAACGGCACGCTCAACATCTCGCTTCCCAGCACGAGCAGCGTGGCCCGTGTGTCGGCCTACATGAGCCACAGGGGCAAGCTCAACATCCTCCAGGGCAACCTCACCGTTTCCGGCGGCAGCGACTCGTGGGCGCCTATCACCATCGCGACTACGGGAGCGATCAATTTTGCCGGCGTGGCCACACACACCGTCAACGTGGGCGCCAACGTGGTGAGCAGCGGAACGATGTACTACACCGGAGGCAATGTATACTACCAGTACGTCGACCACCCCCACTCCTCCCCTCACATGCGTTCCCGTTCTAATCTGTCTCTGTCTCGGTCTTCTCGAACAACAGATACTCTCAGCTGGACAACGCCGGTTTGGCGGTGGTGTCTGCGCCGCTCAACATCGGCATCGGCACGTCGATCACCAAACTCGGCTCGCAAGTCCTCGTATCGGGCGCTTCAGCCCAGCTCAACCTGTTCGGCTCGGCGGACTCGTTGACTCTGAGCAAGCTCAGCGTCGCCGGCGGTGCGCTCACGCTCGCCGGCACCGTCCAGGTCACGGACTCGTTCAGCCAGACGGGCGGCACGATCACCATCAGCAACGTCTTTCAGGCCACGGGCTTCAACAACAGCCTCAACGGCGGCGTGTTCACCGGAAGCGGTATCGCCACCTTCGTCAACGACCTCACGCTCGGCGGCAGCACCATCTCCGTGACCAGGATCGACGTGCAGCAGTCGTTCACGATCGTGCGCAGCTCGATGATCACCGGCGGTAACCTTAACTCGAACGGCAACTGCACCATCTCCGGCGCCTTGGCCGGCAGCGGCTCGGCGACGTTCAAGAACTCCGGCACCATGGTGCTGCAGACGGGCGCGCTGCTCTCGGGCTCGAGCTGGTCGCTGAACAACGTGGGATCCATGGTCCTCCCCGACGCCATCACGGTGTCGCTCGCACCGGCCTTCACCAGTACGGGCACCATCAACGTCGCCAACGGTGTCCTGTCCCTGCAGGGCGGTGGTGTCTTCAGCGGTCCCGTCAACGTAGCGTCCCCGGCTGCGCTGCAGATCGCCGGCGGCAACGCCCAGTTCAATGCCGGTTCGTCCATCGCGGGTGCGGGTTCGGTGAACTTCAGCGCTGGTACCTCGACCATCAGCGCCAGCTACAACGTGCTCGGCGTCACCACGGTCCAGGGCGGCAGCCACACGCTCGCTGCCTCGGCGTCGATCGCGTCACTCGGCTCGAAGCTCATCGTGCAGGGCACCGGCACGCTCACCGTGAACGCGCTCTCCGTGCAGCTGCCCGACACCTCGCTCCTCGGCGGCAGCCTGGTGCTCAACACCGCCATGCGCTTCCCCGACGCGCTCAACATCACCGGCGGCACCCACTTCTTCAACGCCGACGTCACGATTCCCGGTGATCTCTTCATGCAGGCCGGCATCTCGGTCAAGGCTGGCATTCGTCTCAACCTCAACGCCGGCTTCACCATGGCCTCGGGCGCCGTGCTCTCCGGCTCTGGTCTCACCACTGTCACCGGCACCTTCCGTTGGCAAGGTGCGTGGTCCCTACTCCTTAACCCTCCCAAATGAGGACCTCTTACGTCAGCTCATCTTGCCATCTTTTATTGAATTTACCGCACTACCATACGACAGGCGGCAACTTGGGCGGTGGCACGATCGTTGCCTACAACACCGTGGTCACGGGCGCCGGCTCGACGATCTCCAACGGCCACCAGTTCAACAACTACGGCTACCTCACGGTGTCCGGCACGCTGACGGGATCGGGCGCTGCGCAGATCCGTAACTCCAACAACGCCACCATCAGCCTCATCACCGACGGTAACCTTCTGGGCTCGGCGTGGACCATCGTCAACACCGGCACCTTGACCAAGGTCAACAGCACCGACATCTCCGTCATCGCCGCCGTGCTCAGGTTCATTACCACCCTCTCCCACTTCTTAATTATTCGTCGTCGTTGTCAAGCAATGCCTGACTTTCTCCGGGGGTGCGTGTTGACCACAGCAACACGGGAACCGTCAACGCCTTCGCCGGCACCTTGTCTCTCAGCGGTGGTGGCTCGTCGACGGGCACCTTCACCGTGCGCTCCGCGCTGGAATTTACGGCGGGCACCACCAGCCTCGACCAGGGCAGCGTGCTCCAGGGCAACGGCACCTTGTCGTTCACGGGCGGCAGCACGACGATCGTGTCGCAGGTCAACATGCTGGGCCAGACCATCGTCGCCGGCGGCCAGGTCTACCTCAGCTCGCTGTCGTCCATCCAGAGCCTCGGCGCCACCGTCGCCATCAGCTCTGGCGTGCTCAGCGTGAGCAGCCTCGGCGTGATCCTGCCCAACACCACGTGTTCGGGTGGCAGCCTCACCACCTTCCAGAACATCGTCTTCTCCGGCCAGCTCAACATCATTTCCACCGGATCAGGTTCGTTCCTTGACGTCCTACACACACACCCACATATTTGCCTTTATGACTAACAACACACATGCATGTTTGCTATGAGCAGTGATCTTCAACGCCTACGCCAGCATCAAGGGCGCGCTGACGCTCCAGGACGCGGGTCGGCTGGACGGCAGCGGTCAGATCGTGGTGTCGAAGCAGACGCAGTGGCTGGGCGGCAAGATCGCTGGTGGCCCGAGCGTCATGCAGTGCTCCGGTGGCCTGGTCATCGACACCCCCACTGTCAAGTCGCTCGACTCTCGTCGCATCAATGTTGCGGGCACCGCCTCCTGGATCGCTGTACGTTACGCTAACCTCGCAACCGCACACGCCACTTGGGTTACTCACCCATTCTTCTCTCTTACCAGGGTGACATTGCCGGTACGAGCGGTGGTTCGATTGTCAGCTCGGGCCAGTTCTACTTCGTGCCCGGTGGCTCGCTGAACTGGATCGGAGGCACCTCGCTGTACTTTGCCAACTCCGGTCGCATGTACAAGAACGGGTACGCTTTTTCTCTCGCGCAGTTGTTTTTTACTTCATGGGCCGCCGACTTACAGTCTGTGTTCCTTGGCCCACAGGACGAACACGAACGTGATCAATGCGCTGTTCGATCAGTCCGGCAACTTCTCGATCGCCAGCGGAACGGTGCAGATCTCCGGCTACGGTACCAAGAACGCTGGTCAGTTCGACGTGGCGGCGGGCGCGACCCTGACGTTCACCGGCGCCGTGACGCACAACCTGCTCGCCAAGAGCGTGATGACGGTGGCCGGCACCCTGAAGGTCTGGAACGGCACCGTGGCCGTGCAGTCCGGCGCCGTGCTCGACGTCAGCGGCACGACCCTGATCAGCGGCAACCTGCTGGATCTGCAGGCGGGCTCGATCCTGACCAACATCGGCCACTACTTCAACATCACCTCGGGCACGGCCGACTTCCACGATGCCAACATCGACGCGACCGTGCTCGACATCGCCGGCACGCTGCGCACCACCCAGAATCTCACCGCCTCGACCGGGTTCTACCTGCGCGACACCGGCCTGCAGATCGGCGGCACCGTCAACGTCAACTGCCCCGGTTACGTGTTGGGCGGCACCCACTCAGTCAGCGGTCAGTTCCTGGCCAACGAGGACTTCACGCTCTCGGCCGGCACGCTCACCGGCACGGCGCCCCTGATCACCAGCAAGCGCTTCTACTGGCTGGGCGGTGTGCTCTACAACCTGGTCTCCGGCGTTCAGTGCCTCAACGGCGTCACCATCGACTCAGCGGCTACCAAGCAGATCACGCTCACCACGCTCAACAACTTCGCCGTACGCAGCCTTTTGTTTTCGCCTTCGGCGCCGGCTATGGTTACTTACGTCTCTCTCTCTCTCTCTGCGTGTGACACAGGACGCTGTGTGGCTTGCCGGCAGCATTGCCGGTTCGAGCGCGACCATCATCAACTCGCCCTCGACTGCCACCTTCACGCTCAACTTCGCCTCGCCCTACAGCTTCTTGAACGCCGGCGGCCAGCCCTCCGTGTTCGTCAACAACGCCACCTTTGACTCGATCGGCGCCGGCGCGGCCACGCTGCAGTTCGCCTTCCAGAACAACGACAATGCCACCCTCCGCGCCTCGGGCTCCGGCCTGGTCTACTTCGCCGGTGGCGGCTACAACAACGGCACGGCGACCTTCGGCCCGGCGGCCACGGTGCAGCTTGGCGGCGTCTTCTCGCTGCTCCCCAACTCGACCTTCGCGGGTTCGGGCAAGGCGGTCCTCTCGGGCACGGTGAACGTCGACTCGCTCTTCAACGTCTCCGGTTCGACTGAAGTTAGCGACGGTCAGACCAACTTCAACCTGGACGCCACGCTGGCCAACTTCGGCAACCCTCTGACCGGTATCCGACCCACTCTCTCTCGCTTTCTCTCAGTGCTCGCTCTTGGCCGCTCCCTCTGACCCTCTCCTTTTTTCCACCAGTGAGCGGTGGTATTGCGGATCTCTACGTGCAGCCGCAGAGCGTGCCGTCGCAGTTCATCGTGAGCGGTGGTCTGATGCGCATTCACTGCCTCAACTTCACCATTCCTTCGCTTCTGGTGTCCGGCGGCGCCTTCTCCACCAACGTCGACATGCCTGTGACGCTCTTCACCTGGGTACGCCCTCGCTTACCGTGGGCCACCGCATGCCACTGGTGTTGGTTACTGACCGTTTCGTTTGATTCATTATTTCTCTATAGACTGGCGGCGCGATCCAGGGCTCCGGCTCCGTAACCGTGCTCAACACGACGGCCATCTCTGGCTCCAACGTCAAGACCCTCAACATGGCCACCCTGTACAATGTAAGCGCTTGCTCACCATCAACTGGCAATTACAAAAGGGGGAGGCAGGACTAACCACCACCACTTGCGCCACCACACAGCAACGCACGGGCAGCTGGACAGACGGCAACATCGTCCTGATGAGCTCGGCCTCCTTCATCAACGACGTGAGCGGCAGCTTCGTGTTCTCGGCCGTAGGCACCGTCACGGGATCGCTCGGCGTGCAGATGGTCAACAGGGGCTTGATCACCGGACAGGGCGCGTCGGCGCAGAGCCGCGTGCTGGTCGACTTCCAGAACTACGGCAGCATCGTCGTGGCGCAGGGCACACTGGCCGTCGCTGCGGGCACCAACTGGAACACCATCTCCGTGCAGAGCGGCGGCATCCTGAGCGTCGACTCGCCCAGCAATGGCGTCGTGGCCTCCTACTTCTTCGACCGCTCGTCCAAGGTGACCGTGGCTGGCCAGCTCCTGGTCAACAGCGGCTCCCTGATCGTGTCCAGCACTTACGACGCTTCTGGCGGCCGCACCACCGTCGTCTCTGGCACGCTCGACGTGAGGTACGCTCTACTCAACTTTTTGTTCATTACATAACAATCGCTTATGCGCCGTTGGCTTGTCTTTTTGCAGAGCTGAGGCGACCGTGATCGACCTGGGCGCTCCTTTCCAGGCCCAGGGCGGTACGGCCAACTTCAACTGTCGCACCGTGACCCTGTCCTCCATGCAGCTGGGCACCTCCGGCGGCGAATTCTCGGGCACCGTGATCGCCGATGGCCTGATCACTGTCCTCCAGAACCTCAACTTCTACGCCGGCTCCCTTCAGGGTACGAGCCAAGCCCCGACCAGCTGTTTTGCACCACCCCCTCTCTTTCTCTTGCGCTCACAACTGTTGTGTTGCACAGGACGTGGACGAACGCAGGTGCTCGGCAGCGTGGTGTTCTCCACCCTCACGGGCAAGGCGATCGATGCGCACACCCTGCAGCTCAGCGGTCCCTCGTCCAGCTGGACCAGCGGCCCGATCGCCATGTCCAGCGGCGCGTCGCTGATCGTCGACCCCGCCTCCGCGTTGACCATCACCGCCGACGGCAGCATCACCGGCTCGACCCTCACCGGCCAGGTGATCAACTACGGTACCATTTCGCAGGTAGCCGGTGCCCTGAGCGGAGCCTCGATTGGCACCAGCGTCGTAAACTACGGCACGAGTACGCACTCCCTTCTCGCGCTATACGCGACACACACTGCATTGTTCAACTTTACTCACTCTGTTTGTTTCTCCCGGCGCAGTCTCCGTCTCGGCGAATACGCTCTCAATCAATGCCGTGGGCACGCAGGTGAACGGCACCTTCAGCGCCGCCAGCTCGGGCACCCTCAACCTGATCGGGTCGTCGGTCTACTTCGACCCCTCGACCACGATCTCCGGCTCTGGCGCCTTCCAGTTCCCCAACATTGTCGACCTGGGCGGCCGTGTGGCCCTCACCGGCGCGGGCACAATTGTTGTTACGGGCCTTACCACCGTGCAGTCGGCGACCCGGTTCGTCGCTGGCGGCGCCATCAACGTTGGCATCGGTGGTGTCTCCCCCACTACCGGCGCGCTCACCTTCGCCGACGTCGCCACTAACAACGTGCCTGCCATTGGTGCGTACCAGGGCCTTGTTGTGTTCTCTTTGAGTCGCTCTCTTTTGTTCGGTGCAGCTGCTAACATTTCTTTGTTATCACCCACGCGCAGCTGCGTACAATGGCGTAATCAACTTCGGCCAGTACGCCCACGTTCTTGGCTCGCTGACGGTCGGTGCCAACGAGATCTACGGATCCACGGCGACGGTCAACATCGAGGGCTCAGTGACTGTCTTGCAGACCCTGACCTGGAACCGGGGCACCGTGTCTTGCCCCCTCGAAGGCGGTCAGCTTATCAACAACGGCACGGCTGCGCTCACGGGAACAGCGTCCAACAGTGTCTACGACTACCTCTATGCTTACTCCGACAAGGTACGTCTGCGCCACGACTTTTTGTTGTAGGGCGCGCGCACGCAGGCACGCAACACCAGCGCAACGATTGTCTTGATGCTAACGAAGAGTTTGTTTCGGCTCTGTGCAGACCCTCAACTGCCGTGTGGTGAACAACCAGCAGCTCACGTGGTCCGGCGGCAACATCCAGGCCTACAGCGGCGGATTCACCAACAACCCGACGGCCACCTTCACGATCAGCCTCAGCTGTTGCAACAGCTACACCAGCGGACGGGACAGGCGCATGAACCTCCAGGGCGCCACCGCCTCCTTCGACAACTACGGTTTGGTCACCACGTCGGCCAGCTCCGACATCGGCCACATCGGCATTCCGTTCAACAACAACGGCACCGTGACGACCGCCGGCCAGGCCCTCTACATCTCGAACGGCGGCTACAGCTCCGGCGTGTTCCAGCCCGGCAGCGCCCAGCCCATCGTCTTCGAGTCTGGCACGTCGACCCTGAGCTCGCTCTCCAGCATCACCAGCGGCGTGGTCGTCGTGTCGGGCGGCGTCGTCAACGTGCGCAGCAGCTTCCAGAACAGCGGCTACCTGCGAGTCACCGGTGGTCTTGCCAACCTCCTGTCGGGCGTCAGCTTCACCAACACCGCCACACAGAGCCTGCAAGTGACCGGCGGCACGCTGCTGTTCCACTACGGCATCAACCTCGACCACCCGGCGCTCCTCATCGGCGGCGGCACGCTCGACCTGGGCGACGCCATGCACGCCATCCAGGACGTCACCCAGTCTGGCGGCACGCTGACCGGCACGCAGAACGCCACGATCTGGGGCACCTACCGCTGGACAGGCGGTGCGATGGCCGGCGTGGGCACCACCGTTGTGCAGGGCAAGCTGCTGGTCTCGAGCGCCTCGAGCACCACTTTCGCGCGCGACATCGTCAACTACAACCTCACGCAGTGGACCAGCGGCAGCGCGTTCGCCAGCAGCGGCGCGCGGTTCGTCAACTGGAACAACGCCACCTTCCAGGCCGACCCCAACGCCCAGGGCCAGTGCTTCTGCACCACTGCCGGCAACGCGCCCGGCGTGTTCGACAACTTCGGTCTGGTGACCAAGTCCAGCTATGCGACCTTCCGGTCCTACTTCACCATGGTGTTCAACAACATCGGCGCCAGCGCCCTGGTCAGCTCGACGGCCGGCAATCTGGCGCTTGCGGCCGGCGGCAGCTGCGCCAGTTCGCGCTACGAGGCCGGCACCGGCGGTCAGGTCTCCTTCGACGGCTCGGACAACACCGACCAGCACACGCTTGCCACCACCTGCCGCCTGACGGGCAGCGGCAACTTCAAGTTCACCGGCGGCGTGAGCAACGTGTTCGCCGACCTGCAGTCGACCAACGACCCCATCGTCGACGGCGGCGTCGTCAACTTCCGCGCCGGCGTCAAGTTCACCTCGTTCGGTCCCACCCTGCAGGTGTCGGCCGGTGCGGCCAACTTCGAGCAGCTCCCCGTGCCCTTCCCCCCGATCGCGCTCACCGGCGGCACCCTCGACCTCGAGGACTGGAACGTGACCATCCCCTCTGGCGCCCAGTCCAACGGTGTCCTCCAGGGTTCGGGCATGGTCACCATTCCCGGCGCCTACGCCTGGAGCGGCGGCAACATGGGCGGCGCGGGCACCACCGTGTTCGACGGCACGCTGCAGATCCTCCCCGGCACGGTCGCCTTCGGCTTCAGCCGCCCGGTCATCAACAACAACCTGACGCAGTGGATCGGCGGCAACGGTGTCGGCATCGACGCCGGCGTGTTCGTCAACTCGCCCAACGCCCTGTTCGAAATCGTGCAGCCCGCGGGCACCGGATTCAGCATCGCCCTCTCCGGCTCGAACCAGGCCCGCTTCGAGAACCACGGTGTCGTGCGCAGCCGCGGTGCGGCAGTGTCTGCTCGCATCGGCCTCAGCTTCGAGAACTTCAACCACACCGAGGTCACGAGCGGACGCCTTGAGCTCTTCGGCGGCAGCTACAGCGCTGAGGGCGACTACCAGGCGCTCACCGGCGGCATCCTTGCGTTTGGCGACGCTGTGGTGGACGTCAACGCCACCATCCGCGGCGATGCTGCGTCGACCATCGAGTTCGCCAGCGGCGTGAACAACGTCTACTGCTCGTTTATCAACCTCGGTCGACTCTGGGTCACCGGCGGCTACACCAAGTTCCCCAAGGCCAGCATGCAGATCGACGGCGACCACTACGTGCTGTCGCCCGGCGTCGTGTTCGCCAGCGACAGCGTCGGCTCCACGCTGCAGGTCTCCGGCGGCACCGTGGACATGACCCAGTGGGACCTGCTGCTGCCCGCGCTCACCCTCGACGGCGGCGAGCTGACCGGCTCTGGCGAGCTGTCGCTCGTCAAGCCCAGCACGTGGAGCTCCGGTTACATGACCGGCACCGGCAAGACCCTCGTGATCGGCACCACGCTCACGCTGACCACCATCGGCGAGAAGCACCTGGCCCGCCTTCTCCGCAACTATGGCAACGTACGTGACGTCCTTCTCCCTTGATTTGGTTCGAATATGTTTGACTGACGCGAAATCAACACAACATCATCAGGTCTCGTGGGCGGGTGGTCACTTCTACCAACACGACGCGTCGGTGTTTGACAACACGCCCAACGGTACGCTGTACCTCAACTCGCCGCGCATCGTCTACCCGCAGTACCCGTACCCGCAGGAGAATGCGGCCTGGTCGCCCAGCCCGTCGACCGCGCAGGCCTCGCTGGTCAACAACGGCACCATCATCAAGTCGTCGCAGTCCAACATCGTGTACGTGACCCTCAACAACTACGGCTCGCTGTCCTGCACCGGCGGCGTGCTGGGCTTCTCCTCGGCGTCCACGGGCACCAACTTCGGCACCTTCGACGTGGGCGCGGCCGGCACCATCAACTTCGTCGGCGGCTACTACGCGCTCGACGTCGCGGGCACCATCCAGGGCTCCGGCGCCGTGCTCTTCTCGCCCACGCCCAGCGTCGAGCTCCGCGGCACGTACGCTGTGACCGGCTCGACCACCGTCAGCGGCGGTCTGGTGACCTTCAAGCGCAGCACGACGTGGACCAGCCTGGGCACGACCTTCAGCGCCCCGGGCGGCATGACCATCTTCGAGACCGTGCCCGCGACCTTCCCGCCGCAGTTCGTCATCGCCGGCGGCGTGATAGACTTTGGCAACAACACGTTCACGATGCCCAACCTCACGCAGAGCGCCGGCACCCTGACCAGCGCCAACAACATCACCATCGGCCAGACGCTTGTCATGAGCGGCGGCTCGCACGCCGGCAGCGGAGCCACGATCCTCGCGGGCACCTCCTCGTTCACCAGCGGCGCGTCGACCACCCTGCTCGGCAGGAAGACCGTCAACATCGGTTCGGTGGTCTGGTCGTCGGGCGATATCTACATGTCCAGCACCCAGTCCTTCTACAACTTCCAGAACTTCACCGCCTCGGCCAACACCGTCTTCCGGGCCGCGCTCCCCACGCAGTGCGCGTTCATCAACTCCGGCACGCTGGTGGTGGCCAACGCGGGCAGCTCGGTCTGGGCGTTCCCGCTGATCAACAAGAACCTCGTGCAGATCAACGCCGGCGATCTGTCCCTGACGGGCAACGCCACGCTCGACGGCGTCGTGCAGGTCGCCGCGGGCGCAACCCTCGAGTTCGCCGGCGGCTACAGCACGCTGACGGCAACGTCGTCGGTGAGCGGCAGCGGCACGGTGAGCTACGCCACTGGCGGCCTGGTCAACGCCTACGGCAGCTACACGGTGGCGACCTCGAACGTCGTCGGCGGCTACGCCTACTTCCAGCTGGGCTCCGTCGTGCAGGTGCCCACCATGACGCTGAGCGCCGGCTGGCTGAGCTTCTCCACCTACGCCGCGTCGGCCACGAGCTTCACCATCTCCGGCACTGGCAATCTCGAGGTCAACGGCCTGTTCTACACCACGAACGCCAACTGGGTCGCGTCGTCGGTCACCGGCACGGGCAACTGGACGGTCAACACGCTGCAGCTCGACTCGACCTCGCCGCGCCACCTGTTCCTCAGCGTGCTGCAGCTCACCGGCTACGCGCGCTGGACCCGCGGCCACTGGTACGGCTATGCCGGCGCGCAGTTCATCGTTGCGTCGACGGCCACGTTCGACATCTACAACTCGTACACCTACCCGTGCGGCGCGTGCTTCTACAACCTGTGCCACAACTGCTTCGACTACTACCGCATGTACGTCGGCAGCGGCAGCCCCAAGATCGTGGTGTTCGGCCAGGCGGGCAAGTACAGCAACTACCGCACGACCTACATCGACTGGGACGTGGACGTCAACTCGGGCAGCCTCGACACCCACCGCGCCTACTGGTGGCTCCAGGGCGCCGTCACCATGCGCGGCGGCAACCTGTCCCAGGCCCACGCCGGTGTGCTCTCGCTGACCAACGCCGCCGCGACCCACTCGCTCATGGCCGGCACCTTCAGCATCAACGGCAACGGAGTCAATGCGGGTGCGTATTTTCTCCAGTTTTTTTCTTTTCTGTTTTTCCCAAGAAGTAGTACGTGCTGTCTGTGGCTGACCTCAGGTCTCTCATTTTATATTCGCGCCAGCCAACACGCCGACGGGTGGGATCGCCGGTTCGCTCAACTTGGCCGGTGGTTCGTGGACTGTCAGCAAGACCATCAGCATCGGCGGCAACCTCAGCCTGGGTGCTTCGGGGCAGCTTAACATACCCGTCGGTGGTCTCACGCCGGACCTGCACTACCCGCGCATCCTGGCGGGCGGCGTGGCCAACTTTGACGGCACGCTGGGCATCACCTACACGCAGGACTACCGCCCGCAGCCCTCCAACACCTACGGACTCATCACCTACGCCTCGTCGACCGAGGACTTCCGCACGGTCAACAGCCAGGTGCAGGGCACTTCGCTCACGCTGTGGCCCACCTACCAGGCCACGCAGCTGTCGCTCGCCGCCTACGTGTGCCCCTACAACTGCTTCGGCGCCGGAACGTGCAACGTCGCGACCGGCATCTGCACCTGCAGCGGTAACGCCATGGGCACGGCCTGCGCCGACACCTGCACGTCCAAGTGCAGCGGCCAAGGCACCTGCGTCAACAACACGTGCGTCTGCACGCCGCCCTACTACGGCTCCACCTGCTCGTCGAACGTCGCGGCGACCAACGTGACCTGGATCTGTCCGGCCGGCGGCAACTGGTTCACGGCCTCCTGCTGGAGCCCGGCGATCGTGCCGCGCAGCACCGACACGGCCATCGTCAGCGCCACCGGCCCCGTCACCCTGCCCGCCGCGACCACCGTCAAAGCGCTCGTCCTCTCCGGCTCCGGCTCGCTCGTCCTGCCGACCCGCCGCGTCACCCTCACCACCGCCGCGCTCACTCAGACCGGCGTCACGATCACGGGCAGCGGTCAGGTGCAGGTCAATGGCGCGTTCGCCTGGTCGGGAGGTAGCCACGAGGGCGTGGGCCTCACCAACGTCACCGGCTCTGTGACCATCAGCGGCAACGTGGCCCTGGCCACGCGCACCTTCAACACCCAGTCCACGGTGAGCTGGACCAGCGGCGCGATGACCGGCTCGCTGAGCGCGACGTGGAACAGCTACGGCAACTTCACCGCCCAGCAGGCCACCCTCTCGACCTCTGCCCCTGTGGCCACGCAGCCCAAGCTCAACCTGTTCAGCTCGCTGGTCTCCAGCGGCAGCGCGGTCATCGGCTGGCCTCTGATCAGCACCGGCACCAGCTCCGTCAGCGTGCTCTCCGGCGCCCAGCTGGCTATCAACGGCGGCGGTGTGACCAGTGGCAACGTCAGTGTGAGCTCGAGCGGCACGCTGTCCTTCAACAGCACCGGCAAGGTCTTCACCGTGATGGACAGCGCCGCGCTGCGCTCCACCGGTTCGGTCAGCGTCGCCTCGGGCGTCGTCGTGGTCAACTCCACCAGCTCCGCCGCGTGGCAAGTCTCCGCGGCCAGCGTGAGCGGCGGCAACCTCACCATCGCTGCGCCCAACATCATCGACAGCAACCAGACGCTGGCCGTGTCCGGCAGCGGCCTGGCCTACGTCAAGGTTCCGCTGACCCTGGCCACCCTGTCCGTCGACGCCGGCGCGACCCTCTCCGGCACCGGCGCTTCGTCGCCCGCCGTCGTGACGGTCAAGAACGCGTTGGTGTGGAACGGCGGCGCGCTGTCCAGCATCACCGTCCAGGCCAACGGACCCGTCACGCTCAGCGGCTCGGCCAAGGCCCTCCAGGCCGCCACGCTCAACACCGCGGGCAACGTTCAGTGGGTGAGCGGCTCCATCGCCGGCTCGGCGGGCGGCCTCGTGCGCAACACCGGCGTCTTCACCATCGCCGTCAGCGCCGCGACCGACATGAGCGCGAGCGCGCCTGGTGCCTGCCGCTTGGCCAACCTGGGATCGATCGTCAAGAGCGGCAGCGGCGCTACGGTGCTCTCGTGCGACCTGGACCACAAGGGCGCGCTCACCGTGACTGGCGGTTCGCTCGCGCTGGCCGGCGCCGACAGCTTCTACGACAGCGGCTCGACCGTGAGCGCACTGGCGGGCAGCAGCCAGCTGCAGTTCCCCGCCGGCACCCACTCGTTCGCCGCCAACTCGTCGCTCTTGGCCGAGAAGAACGTCAACCTCAACGTGACGGGCGGCAGCGTCACCGTCTCGGGCGCCTACAACTGCTCGTCGTGCACCTCCCAGGTCGCCTCGGGCGCGCTGACCTTCGCCACCGCGCAGTCGGTCCTGCTCGGCGCGAACCCGATCGTCGTCTCCGGCGGCAGCCTGGTGCTCGCCACGCTGCCCGCGAGCGTCGTCGCCCTCCCGCCGCTCACCATCTCCAGCGGCCTCGTCGACCTCCAGGGCCAGATGATCAGCCTCTCCGACGTCACCCAGTCGGGCGGCTCGCTCGCGCTCCAGAGCAACGTCAGCGTCACCGGCCAGTACCAGCTCACCAGCGGCACCCTCACCGGTCCTGGTCTGGTGACCCTCCAGCCCACGGCCGCCCTCACCGTGTCCGGCACCGGCACCAAGACGGTCGACAACTGCAGAATGGTCAGCCAGGCCAGCGTGAGCCTGCTCGGCGGCACCATCGCGTTCACCAACGGCGCCGACTTCGTCAACAGCGCCAACTGCACGTTCCTCGTCAACTGCGCCGCGTCGTGCAACATCGCGAACCCGGCGACGAGCATGAAGCTGCCGGTGTTCACCAACAACGGTAACTTCCGCGTCCTCAGCAGCCCCGGCACCAGCGTCGCCACCCAGTTCGACAACCACGGCCTCGTGACCGTGACCAACGGCGCCATGCTCAGCATCGACGGCGGCGGCATCCACACGGGCGACTTCGCCATCACGTCGGCGTCGAACCTGAAGCTGTCCAACGCGAATCAGCTGGGCCTCGGCAGTCAGTCCTTCATGCCGACCACCCGCGTGACCATCGACGCCACCTCGAACTTCACCAGCTCCGGCGGTATCAACTTCGTGCTGGGCCTCTTCGACTGCGCGGGCTTCACCCTGGCCACTGGCGGCACCCTCTACCTGGCCGAGCCGGCCCACCTGGCCAACATCGGCCAGGGCGTGATCGTGGCGGGCGGCTTCGTGGGCATCTACACGTCGAACCTCAACGCAGCCTTCCCGCCCATCGCTATCAGCGCCGGCACGCTCGACACCTCGACCTACGACATCAGCATGGTCTCGCTGTCCATGTCGGGTGGCGTGCTGAACAAGCTGGGCCTTGTCAAGGTGCTGGGCACGTTCCAGTGGGCGGCCGGCACGCTCCAGGGCACCGGCACGCTGGTCTCGACCACCAACCTGGTCATCAGCACCACGGGCGCCAAGACCCTGCAGGACGGCATCCTCTTCAACGGCGCGACGGCCACCTGGACCAGCGGCCACGTCACCGGTCTGGCCGGCGGCGTGTTCCTCAACAACGCCACGGGCACGTTCACGGCCAACATGGCGGCCAACTACAACTGGCTCGCCAGCGCGGGCACCAACTGCGCCTTCATCAACAAGGGCGTGTTCACCAAGACCGGCACCAGCACCAACGCCATCCAGTGGCCGTTCCAGCACAGCGCCACCCTCAACGTCGCCCAGGGCGCGCTCAGCCTGGCCGGTGGTGGCACCTACGCGACCCCGCTCACCGTGGGCAACGCCGCCTCGCTCGCCTTTACTGGCGGCCTGCACCTCGTCGAGAGCCAGGTCCAGACCACCGGCTCGGGTGTCATGCAGGTTGCCGCCGGCACCGTCGTGCTCACGCGGACCGGCGTCGTCACCGGCAGCCTGGCCGTGGTCGGCGGCACCTTCCAGGTCTACGGTCAGCTCCACCTGCAGGCCTCGAGCTTCACCGGCGGCCTTATGTGGGTCGGCGACGGCGGTCTCTACGACAACACGGGCGCCACCGTGTGCCAGGGCGCCCTGCTCTCGTTCGCCGCCACCTCGCAACTGGTCAACCTGGGTGCCTACCTTCAGGTGATCACCGGCACCATCCAGCTCCGCAACAACGTGCTGCCCCAGCCGGTCGTGCCCTTCAACGTCACTGGCGGCGTGCTCGACCTGGGCAACACCGACTTCACCATCCCGCTGCTCACCCAGACCGGCGGCACGGTCACGCTGACCAGCACGCTCACGGTGACGGACACCTACCGCATGTCGGGCGGCTCGATGGTCTCGCCGGTGAACGGTTCCATCGTCGCCCAGTCGCAGTTCATCGCCGACACGCCCGCGGACAAGGCAATCACCGGCGTGCTCCTCGACATCGTCAAGAGCGGCAGCTGGGTGGCCGGTAACATCCGCGGCTCGACCTTCGCTGTCATCCGCGTGCGGGCCAACGCCACGTGGAATGTTCAGGCAACTGTCGCCGGCTATGCCATGACCACCGAGACCGTCGCCGCGCCGCCCCAGCTGCTCGTCTACGGCCAGATCGTAAAGTCGGCCAGCTCCGTGCTCGCGACGCTCAGCTTCTCCAACGTGCTCGACGAGCAGGCCACGATCACCGTCTCCAGCGGCACCTTGGCCCTCGGCGGCAGCGGTTCCTACAGCGGTCTCCTCTCCGTCGCCAACTCGGCTTCGACGCTCCAGGTCAGCGCCGGCACTCACACGTTCGAGCGTGCCTCCAGAATCAACACGGCAGGCGCGTTCCTGGTGCAGGGTCCCTCGGCCGTGGCCGTGCTCAGCGGTCTGCTCAGCAGCACCGGCGCCACGAACGTCGCCAGCGGCGCGCTCTACGTCATGTCCGACGCACACGTCACCTCGTTCGGTGCGGCGCTCACCGTGTCCGGCGGCTACGTGGGTCTCTACACCAACCCGGACACCGACGCCACGGTGGTGCTCAACGGCGGTCAGCTCGACTACACGCAGCTCGCCACCTCGCTGGCCTCGCTCACCATGTCCGGCACCGGCACCCTGATCGTCGACGGCCTCCTCACCGTGCCTACGTGGATCCAGCTGGGCTCGGGCACCGTGACCGGCTACGGCCAGGTCCTCTCCAGCGGCACCCTGTACCTCAACGTCACCACCGGCGCGCTCACGATCGACGCCGTCGTGGTCAAGAACACCAACCTGACCCGCTGGGTGGCCGGCGACGTGGCCTTTGCCAACTCGGGCGTCCTGCTCAACAACCAGTCGGCGACCCTCGCACTCGAGTCGGCCGGGACCCTGACCGGCGTCAACGACGGCAGGCTCGTCAACTACGGCCAGATCAACAAGGTGGGCGCCGCGACCGCGACCGTCAACGTGTTTGTCGTCAACTACGCCGCCATCAGCGTCCCCTCGGGCGTGCTCGCACTTGGCGGCGGCGCGCTGCACTACGGCACCGGGCTCCAGGTCACCGGCACCGGCCTGCTCCGCGTCACCGCCAACACGGTGCAGCTCGTCGACGGATCGGCCCTGTCGGGCGGCAACGTGGAGGTCACCGGCGGCGCGCTGGTCATCGGCGCCAACGCCACCTTCACCACCGCGCAGACCCGCAGCTTGGGCGGCAACCTCCGCGTGCTCCTGGCCACCCCGACCTTTGGCGACCTCAGCATCGGCGGCGGTTCGGTCTACCTGGTGGCCAACGTCACCCTGCCGTCCGTCAAGCTGGCCTCGGGCACCCTCACGGGCCTGTCCACGCTCACTGTCAGCGGCCTTGGCCTCGTCTCCGGCGGCACCATCGGCACCCCGCTCACCGTGGTCAACACGCAGGCGCTGCAGTTCAACGGCAGCAGCACCATCGCCGGCGCCACGATCATCAACACGCCCGGCACCACCACCTCGTGGACCAACGGCAACCTGACCTTCGCCAACCGCGCCACCTTCATCAACCAGGAGAGCGCCACCTTCTCGATCGCCTGCGCCGGCCAGCAGCTCCTGCGCGACGCCGTCACCGGCGCGCTCTCCGTGTTCCGCAACCTGGGCCTCATCACCAAGAGCGTCGCGGGCGCCATCACCCTCAACCCGGGCTCGCTGGTCAACTCGGGCACCGTGCAGATCCCCACCGGCAGCGCGTTCACCTTCGGTCCGCTCAGCAACGCCGGCAGCGTCAACGTGCTGGGTAACGCCACCTTCGCCAACGGCGGCGTCAACACCGCCGCGATCACCGTCTCGGGCGTGGCCTCGTTCACCGGCGGCAAGTTCACAGTCGCCAAGGGTTCGACGCTCTCCGTCGCCGCCACCGGCTCGACCGTTGTCGCCGGCGGTCAGCTCGACCTCGTGGGCAACGTCACCGTCGCGCCCGCCGCCACGCTCGGTGCCACCAGCGGCGTGCTCAACGTGCTCGACGGCGACTTCAAGGACTTTGGCGCTCAGGGCCTCGCCGTCTCGCAGACCGGCACGATCCAGTTCCAGTCCAACGACTTCGCGCTCGAGCGGGTCAGCATCGTCGCGGGCGTGGTGGACACGTGCTGCTCGAACCAGGTGTGGCCCGTGCTGAGGCACACCAACGGTGTGCTGGCCGGCAGGTCCAACGTCAGCGTGGCCGACATGGTGTGGGTGGCCGGCTCCACTACGCAATCCGGCTCGACCATCGTCACCGGCGTACTCAACATCACGTCGAGCGCGCAGAAGACCATCACCACGCGCGCCATCCGCAACCAGGGCACCGTCAACTGGATCAACGGCGACGTGGTGGGCTCCGACAACGCCCGGCTGATCAACAACGGCGCCTTCGTCGCGACGGCCAATAGCGTCGCCAGCCTCTTCGTGCAGAACTACGCCAGCTGGCTCAAGCAGAGCGGCACCACGTCGACCTTTGCAGGCGGCTACGCCAACAACGGCACGCTCGAGGTGGCCGCCGGCAGCCGCGCGCTCTTCACCGCGGGCGGCACCCACACGGGCCTCGTCCGCACGGCTGACGTCACCGCCATCGCCGAGTTCAACGCCGGCACGCAGCGCTTCGAGGTGGACTCGAACGTAGAGGGCAGCGGCATCATGCGCTACAGCAGCAACGTGACCGCGATCATGTCCGGCACCTACGAGATCAGCGGCAACACGTCCATCACCGGCGGTACCGTGAACGTGATCAAGGGCAGCAAGATGCTCAACATGGGCACCCTCGACTTCGTGTCGGGCGCCCTCAACTTCTTCTGCTCCAACTCGGCCTTCCTGGACATCACCCTTGTCGACGGCACCTCGCTCACCCTCGACGGCGACATCATCGTGACCGGCACCTTCTACTGGTACGGCGGCTACGTCAGGGGCGCCGGCAACCTCATCATCCAGGGCAAGATGATCATCCTCTCGCCGGCCCGGCACTACATGGACGGCACGGTGATCCTCATCAACGAGGGCAAGGCCACCTGGCTCGACGGACCCATCATCCTCACCTCCGGCACCTCGTCGATCAAGAACGGCGCCGCGGGCTCGTTCAACGTCACCGGCACCTCGGTCTCCTCGCAGGCGGCCTTCACGAACGCCGGCTCGCTGCAGTTCATCGGCGGCACGGCCACCTTCACCGGCGGCTTCACCAACGACGGCACGCTCACCCTGTCGGCCGGTGCCTCGCTCAGCCTGCAGGGCGGCGGTGGCGGCGCGGGCACCTTCAACGTGCTGCCGGGCACCACCGTCGCGCTCGCCGCGGGCGTGTTCGACCTCCAGGCCACCACCTTCAACGTGCAGGGCTCGCTGCTCTTCACCGGCGGCACCACCCAGCTCGCCGGCACCATCAACGTGTTCAACCAGGGCTACATCGCCGTCGCCGGCGGCACCGTGGTCGTGATGCCGTCGCTCTCGTGGGTCAACCCCTACGTCACGCTCGCCATGACCTCGGGCACCCTGAGCGCGTCGGCCACCGCGGGCGTCACCGTGGGCCTGCCCTCGCTGCGTCTCCTGGGCGGAAGCGTGTCGGTGCCCTTCGGCGCGCGCCTCGAGGTCGCCACCGTGTGCGCGCTCGTGGCCGGCAACGTGACCATCGAGGGCACCATGGCCTGCGCCTACCTGGCCTACACCGGCACCATCACCGTGGGCGGCGCCGGCACGCTCCAGATCACGAAGGACCTCTACTTCCAGAGCGGCGTCATGACCGACTCGGGCGTCACGCTCATGACCCAGAACCTGGAGATGGTGAGCAGCGCCAACAAGTACCTCTCGGCGCGCACCATGCAGCACTCGGGCACCGGCAAGTGGACCGCGGGCGCGCTCTACCTCGACAACGGCGCCTCGTTCAACGTGCTCCAGGGCGGCGTGCTCAACGTCACCTCGGGCGTCACCCTGCGCACCAACTACACCAACGGCCAGATGAACGTGATGGGCACCGTCGTGGTGCTGCCCTCGGACTACCAGATCGCACCCGGCATGTGCAAGGCCATCCTCTTCTCGGGCAACGCCATCGGCGCGGCCGTCAGCACCACTGCGGGCGCCAAGGGCAAGGCCCTGGTGATCAGCAACGGCGCCTCGACGGCGGTGAGCGCCGACGGGTTCGTGAACTACAACCTGGGTCAGGCGATGACCGTCTCCTTCTGGGCCAACGTGGCCGCGAGCCCGGCCAACGCCCAGATCATCGGTCTCGGCTCGGGCCTCGGCTCGGCTTTCGAGGCGCGCACCACCAGCGGCGGCTTGGTGCAGTTCTACACGGGCACCAGCCAGTGCAGCAACTACTCGAGCCCGTGCGTGACTACCACCGCAGCGGGCACGGCCAACACGTGGGTCCACTACGCCATGTCCTACGACGGCGCGACCGGCCAGCGCACGATCTACGTCGACGGCCAGCCCAAGGTCGCCACCAACGTCGGCCCCGGCTCGCTGGTCGTGCCGGGCGCGCCTCTGCGCATCGGCTGCTCCGTCACCAGCGGCGACTCGTGCCTCTCGGGCTCCGTGGACGAGGTGCGGCTCTTCAACCGCGCCCTCGCAGCGGGTGAGGTGTCCACCCTCGCCAACGCGTCGGCCACCGGCCCGACCACCGGCCTGGTGGCCTACTACGGCTTCGAGGACTCAGCCAACCTGGGCCAGTCGCTGGCCGCCTGCGACGGCTCGGCAAGCGGCAGCGCCACCGTGGCCTCCGGCGTGGACTTCAATAACAAGGGCGGCTTCGTCAACGTGACCTCCACCGCCAAGTTCGACCTCTATGGCGGCGGCAGCAGCAACGGCATGTTCGCCACCGACGGCAACCTCAACTTCGTCGGCGGCTCGTACACGCTCGACATTGGCACCGTGCTCAACGGCAAGGGTAACGTCACATTCGCCGGCACGGCGGCGCAGTTCGGCGCCCGGGTGTCGATGGCCAAGAACGGCTCGGTGATCTTCAGCTCCGGCACGGTGAACCTGGTCCCGCAGGCGCAGGTCGACCTGACCTCGACGCCGATGGTGGTCAACGGCGCGCAGGTGATCGTCACGCAGCCGCTCACCTACTACCTCTACCGCCTGGCCAACGTGGACATCCGCAGCGGCACCCTCTGGATCCAGGGCAGCGTCATCGTCGAGGGCGACCTTTGGCTCTACGGCGGCCAGCTCATTGTCGACGGCGAGCTCCTCATCGCCGGCCGCCTGCACCTGGCTGGCGGCAACCTCGTCGGCAGCGGCAACGTGACCACGCAGCCGGGCAGTAACGCGACCTGGTGCGGAGGCGCCATCACCGGCCTGTCGATGACCGTCAACGGCCAGATGGACCTGGCCTGCAACGCCACCAAGACCGTCAACGGGTCCAACCTGGTCATCGGCCCGACGGGCACGGCCAGCTGGACCGGCGGCGCCATCCAGCTGCAGAACGGCGCCACCTTCACCGTGGGCGTGGGCGGCAGCTTCGCCATCCAGCAGCCCGTGGCCAACTTCTACGGCTCGGGACCGGACTCGATCTTCATCATCCAGGGCACGCTGCTCATCGGCGTGCCGGCCCAGTTCAACATGTACGCCTACCTGTACAACCAGGGCCTGTTCGACTGCGGCTACGGCGTCACCCACCTCCACGGCGGCGGCACCATCACCGGCCAGATCAACACCGGGCCGTCGAGCAACTTCTACTTCGTGGAGGGCAGCTACTACATCGACGTGTCGGCCACCCTGACGGGCTCCGGCTCGTACATCAACCAGGGCGGCGCCATCGACTTCCGCGGCCAGTACCAGGGCAGCTCGGGCGCCTTCATCAACACCGGCGGCTCGCTCTCGTTCAGCGGCGGCGTCTCGGTCTCCAACCTCAACCTCACCGGCGGTCAGGTCAACTTCGCCTCGGGCTCCTACGCGCTCGACGTCATCACCCAGTACGGCGGCTCGATCCAGGTCGACGGCTCGGTCACGGTCAACGTCTCCATCACCATCATCCAGGGCAACTTCACCATCGGCGACGGCAAGGTGGTGGTCAACGGCAACGCGACCTTCAGCGGCGGCAACGTCAACGGCCTCGGCCAGATCACCGTCATCGGCGTCGTCGTGTGGGTCGACACCATCTTCTCGGGCTTCGGCAGCACCGTCTTCCAGGGTCCCGTCGTCATCTCCGGCCCCTCGACCAAGATCATCGACGTGCGCGTCGTCATCGTCTACGGTGCCGTCGACTGGCAGGGCGGCAACATCCAGCTGTCCAACGGCGGCTCGTTCAACATCCAGGTGGGCGCCGTGTTCGTCGTAAACGGCTCGTACAACATCACCACCGGCGTGGGCGGCGGCGCCGTGGTGTGCTCGGGCGACTTCATCAAGAACTCGCCTGGCGACCTGCACATCTGGCCCGTCTTCAACAACAACGGCACCGTGATCATCAACGTGGGCGTCATCATCCTCCACGGCTCGGGCACCATGACGGGCAGCTTCGTGATCAGCGTCGGCACGTGGATCCACTTCCTCGACGCCTTCTACTCGTTCTCGTCGACCGTCATCTTCACGGGCTCCGGCGTGGTGCGCTTCGCCAACGGGTCGGCCACCATCGGCGGCACGTTCAACCTGAGCACCGGCGGCCAGGTGGTGTGCGACAGCGGCCTGATCAACTTCATCGACCCGGCGCAGCTCATCGGCAGCACGGTCCTCATCGTCAACACGCAGGTCACCTTCGGCACCACGCCCGGTGGCTCGACGGGATACCACATCAACGAGATCGTCATCAACGGCCCCTCGGGCTCGGTGTGGCTCATGGACGGCTCGGTCACGGTCATCATCACCATCCGCCTGCAGGGCGGCACCTTCACGGTGGGCTCGAGCAACAACAACGTGCACGTGTTCTACTTCTACGCCGGCACGCTCACCGGCGACCGCAACATCTACATCACGATCAACTTCTACTGGTACGGCGGCATCATGTCCGGCAGCGGAGTGACCTACATCAACGGCCAGGGCGTGATCGACTGCACGACGGTGATCTACATCGACACCCGCACTGTCTCCTTCGGCGGCGCCGTGCAGTGGCTCAACGGCAACATCTCCCTGGCCAACTCGGTCACCATCAACGTCATCGTCGGTGGCTCGTGGATCGTCGCCGGCAACGGCCAGTTCGTCACCAGCGGCCCGCAGTCGGTGATCAACATCGAGGGCACGCTGATCAAGACCGGCGGCACGACGCTCACCATTCCCGCGCGCGTCACCCACAGCGGCAACCTGACCGTGGTGGTGGGCGTCATCGTGTTCGTGGGCTCGGGCGACTTCACCGGCGCGGGCACCATCGAGGTGCGCGCCGGCGCCATCATCGACTTCACCACCGGCACCTACACCTTCGGCACCACGGTGGTCATCAACGGCGCCGGCATCATCCGCATCTACACGACGGTCTACATCTACTGCTCCATCGCCATGGTGGGCGGCCAGGTGATCGTGTTCAACCCGGCGGCGGTCAACTTCTACGCGTCGGCCTCGTTCCCGGCGGCCAACTTCGTTCTCACGGTCAACGGCGGCAACGTGTTCTTCCTGCCCTACCAGGGCGTCGTCGAGCGGTCGATCCCGTCGATCGTGCAGTACGCCGGCGTGGTCAACATCCAGGTCACCCTCATCGTGACCGTGTCGTACAACCTGCAGGGCGGTTCCCTGGTCGTGCAGGGCGCCGCGAGCCTCCAGGTCACCGTGGTGCTCATCTTCGCCCAGGGCCAGATCTCCGGCACGGGCCAGATCGTGGCGGGCTCCATCCAGGTGGTCACCAGCGGCACCAAGACCATCAGCAACGTGGGCATCACCGTCACGGGCGCCTCGTCCAACGGCCTCGCCATCTGGGAGGCGGGCGACATCACCTGCTCGAACGGCGGCCAGCTCAGCGTGGGCGCCAACACCACGCTCCTGGTCAACGGCACCGCCGACCGCGGCATGCTCTACTCGTCGCAGGGCCAGCAGTGCACCTTCACCAACAACGGCGTCGTCAACTTCGGCGCCACGGCCAAGATCACCTTCACCGTGACCGTCGTCTTCAACGCGGTGGTCAACGTCGGCACCACCACGAGCGTGTACTTCGCCACGGGCGGCGGCACCTTCAACAGCGTCATCTACCTCGGCGGCGGCAACGCGCTGGTGGACCTCAACGGCCCTTACACCTTCGTGCTGGGCTCCTCGATCACCGGCACCGGCCTGGTACGCGTCTCCGGCGGCACCGTGACCACGCAGGGCTCGTGGACCTTCACCGGCACCATGATCGTCGTGGGCGGCACCCTGGCCTGCCAGAACGGATTCACCCTGCCCGCCACGACGCTCGTCGTCACCACCGTCGGCGTGGTCACCTTCGCCAACGCGCCCGGCTACACCTACGTCGTCCTGGGCATCAACCTCTCCGGCACCGGCAGCGTCACGGTCTCGGGCGTCGTCTACGTGTCGGCGTCCGTAGTCATCACCAGCGGCACCTGCACCGTGCCCGGCACGCTCACCGTCGTGCTCGACTTCTGGCTCAGCACCGGCACCCTCACCGGCTCCGGCGTGGTCAGCACCAACGGCACCTTCACCTGGCAGAACGGCACCCAGTCGGGCACGGGCTCCACCGTGATCTACGGCGTTCTGGTCCTGGGCGGCACGGTCAAGACCCTCACCCAGCGCACGATCGTCAACTACTACCTCGGCTACTGGACCTCCGGGTCGGTGGCCTGCAGCAACGGCGCCGCCATCACCAGCTTGGCCACCAGCGTGTTCACAGTCAACGCCACCACCAACGTCGCCATCAACCAGGGCGCCGGCCTCGCGTGCAGCCTCAACAGCTACGGCGACTTCAAGGTGGTCACCTCGGTCAGCATCACGGTGACCATCGACGCCGTGGTCCAGTTCTCCGGCTTCTTCCAGGTCAACATCGGCACTGTGGCCTTCATCCGCACCGGCACCTTCACCAGCGTCACCGAGATCGCGGCCATCGCCGTGGTGAGCCTCTCCGGCACCTACACCGCCACCTCGACCGCTGTCGTCCAGGGCGCCGGCACGTGGCTGGTGGTGAGCGGCACCGTCACCACGTCGGCCAGCTACACCCTCACAGGTGTCATCCTGGTCACCGGCGGACAAGTGTACTACAACTCGAGCTATGACATCGCCGCCGCGGTGCTTCGGGTCAACAACACGGGCGTGGTCACCTTCGTCCCGGGCGCGTCGACCTCCGTCTACGTCGTCTACGCCATCGTGCTCCAGGCCAGCGGCCAGGTGGTGGTGCAAACCGGCATCACCGTGCGGGTCACCGCCTACGTCCAGATCAGCGGCGGCACCTGCACCGTCGTCGGCCAGCTCGTGGTCATCGGCTACTACACACAGACCGCGGGCTTGCTCACCGGCGCCGGCGTGGTGGTCGTGCAGGGCACGCTGACCTGGACCGGCGGTTCGATGACCGACATCGGCTCCACGATCGCCAACGGCGTGCTCCTCCTCGACGGCTCGGTCAAGACCCTCATCAACCGCGGCCTCGTGAGCAACTACACCGGCTTCTGGGCCGGCGGCAACATCGCCTGCAGCGGCGGCGCCGTGATCTCGACCGCCGCCGGCACGCCCTTCACCGTGAACGCCTCCGCGAGCGTCACCCTGACCAACGCCAACGCCGCTGCCGCCATCTGCCAGCTGCAGAGCGCGGGCGACTTCTTCGTGTCGCCCAGCGTCAGCATCGACGTCACCATCCAGATCAACGTCACCTTCAACGCCGTGCTGCAGATCAACGTCGGCAACGTGTGGTTCGTGACCACAGCTCCCAACGGCGGCGTGTTCTACGGCGTCATCACCGTGGCGACCGGCTCGCGGGTGGACCTCGCCGGCGGCGTCTACGCGCTGCCCGGCACGTGCCTCGTCCAGGGCGGCGGCAGGCTCACCGTCACCACCGGCGTGGTCAACATCAACGCCCAGGTGACCATCAGCATCGTGCAGGTCATCGGCGGCACGGTCAACTGCGGCCCCAGCTTCGTCTTCACGGTGGGCGTGCTCATCGTGCAGGGCGGCACCGTCAACTTCGTCGTCGTCATCAACGTCACCTGGCAGTACACCGTGCCGGCCATCGTGCAGCAGGGCGGCAACATCAATGTCATCGGCGGCGGCTCCAACACCGCCGGACCCGACCTCCAGGTGCCCGCCTGCGTCCAGCAGACCGGCGGCACCTTCACCGTCAACGGCACCATGCAGGCGCAGTGCTACAACCTCACCGGCACCGGCGTCGTCGACGGCCTGGGCTCCCTCACCGTCCTCCAGAGCCTCTACTTCTCCGGCGGCACCATGCGCGGCTCCGGCTCCACCATCTCCAACGGCACTCTGCTGATGAGCGGGGCCAACAAGGTGCTGAGCGGACGGGCGCTCGAGATCAACAACGCGGGCTACTGGAGCGCGGGCGACGTGCTGTGCGACTCGAATGGCTCGATCACCGTGACCAACCAGTCGACCCTCACCATCAACTCGACCGCGTCCAGCCTGGCGCTCACGCTCTCGAGCGGCCGGTGCAACCTGGTGAGCCACGGCAAGGTGGTCGGCAGCAACGCGGCGGCAAGCACCGTCACCATCGGCGCGAGCGTGTGGGTGGGCGGCCAGGGCTGGTACCAGACCAGCGGCTCCATGCTCTTCACCAAGAACGGCACCTTCGCCAGCGCGATCAACATCGCCGCGGGCGCGCAGGTTCTCACCAGCGGCGAGTTCAGCGTCGAGTCGACCTCGGACGTGCAGAACGCGGGCACCTTCAAGGTGGTGGGCGGCGTGACGACCATCGCCGCCTTGCTGACCACCAACGGCACCGTGCTCGTGAGCGGCGGCTCGATCGTGGCCGTGCCCAACTTCACCCTGCCCAACACGCAGCTGCAGATCGGCAGCGGCGTCTTCAACTTCTCGGCCGGCAACGGCTTCGTGTACAACGTCAAGAGCATCGCCCTCACCGGCGGCCGCATCAACGTCTTCCCTTCGTCGGCCGGCAACACCAGGAAGCGTGCAGCGGGCGAGACCGTGTACGTCAACGGCAGCGTCACGCAGACCTCGGGCGAGCTGGTTCTGGACGGCGACATGGTGGTCGATGGCGACTACGCCTTCAGCGGCGACGTCATCACCGGCAGCGGCTCGCTGTCCGTGCAGGGCGATCTGCTCTGGACGGGCGGCCTCATGAGCGGCTCGGGCTCCACCACCGCGCTCAAGACTCTGACCATGCGCGGCGGCTCCAAGAACATCGACGCGCGCCGCATCGTCAACGAGGGCAACGCCACCTGGTGGCAGGGCGACGTCTGGTGCCGCAACGGCGGCGTCTTCGAGAACGCGCTGGGTGCCTCGGCGCTGATCAACGGCACGTCGGGATCGACCCTGAGCCTGCGCACCAACGACTCGTCGGTGTGCCGCTACGACAACGAGGGCTCGCTGTACCTCACCTCGGGCCAGCTCAACGCGTCCGTCTACCTCACCAACGCGCCCACGGGCTACATCTACGTGTGCCACGCCCAGCTGCACCTCCTGCAGTCGGCCTCGCTCCACGGCCACATGTACATCTGCCCCGACGCGGCGGTGGACTTCATCAACGGCACCGTCTCCATCGGCCCCGACCTGGTGGTCGACGGCGACGGCTACTTTGGCAACAACGGCGCCGTCGTCGAGTACAACTGCGCGCAGAACGACACCGACACCGACTTCACGCTCACCTCCGGCACGCTCATCATCTGGCCCAACTCCACGTGCGTCAACGCGCCCCTGCGCAACCTCGTGCTCCTCGGCGGCTCGGTCATCGTCAAGGAGGCGCCGGCCGGCTTCGTCTACCGCTTCAACTCGATCCAGATGAGCAACAGCGTCTCGGTGCTGGTCTCGCCCACGGCCCACGTCCAGGTCAACAGCCTCGTCGTGTCCGGCGGCACGCTCACCAACATGTTCGTCGTCGAGGCCAACACGAGCTTCGTGCTCCAGGGCGGCTCGTTGGTCGGCTCCGGCGACTACGTGGCCAACTCGACGTTCCAGTGGACCAGCGGCTCCTTCGGCGGCAGCGGCAGCCACGGCCAGATCATCACCCGCGGCACCGGCACCATCAGCGGCGCCGCCGACAAGCTCCTAACGTGGTGGACCCTGGTCAACCAGGGCACGCTCGCCTGGTCCAGCGGCAAGCTCACCCTCGCCAACGGGTCCGTGATCACCAACACGGGCTCGTTCACGGCCGGCAACAGCTCGTCGACCCTCGCCCTGGTCAACGGCACCCTGTCCAACACCGGCGCCGGCCACCTGACCGTAGTGGGCAACGTCACCGCGTCGTCGCTCCTGGACGGCAGCGCGGGCGCCATCACCGTGGCCACCGGCGCTACCCTCAGCCTCACCACCGGCGGACACCTGTGCGGCTGCGGCGGTGCGTCGACCGTGGACATCGCCGCGGGCGCCACCGTCAAGATCACCTCGACCGCCACGCTGGCCTTCAGCGCGGGCGTCACCGTCACCGGCTCGGGTTCGCTCGTGATCGACACCGGCGCCACAGTCACCAGCAATGAGACCCTGTTCGACCTCAGCGGTAGCGGCGGCAAGTTCGTCGTACGCGACAGCGCCAACGTGAGCTTCCACAACGCCACCACCTTCGGCTCGCTGGCCCTCCAGGTCTACGGCGGCGTGGTGACCTTCGCCGACTGCTACGCCTACTCGCTGGCCACGCTCGAGCTCTACGGTGGCGTGGTGGTGGTCAACAATTGCGCCGAGCTGACCGTGGTCACGCGCCTGACCATCGTGGGCGGCCTCCTGACCATCAACGGCCAAGTCACCTGCTCGGGCGCCACGCAGCTCATCGGCGCCGGCACGCTGGTCAACGGCTCCGGCCTGCTCGTGACCAGCGGCAGCGTCACCTGGAGCAGCGGCGTGCTGGCGGTGGCCCAGGTGCACTTCACCGGCACCGCCTACCTCAACGGCACCACCTCGACCACGCTCCTCGACTGCCACCTCATCAACTCGGGCTCGCTCCAGTGGGTGTCCGGCATCTTCTTCATCAACGGCAGCTCCGTGGTCGAGAACACCGGCACCTGGCTCGCCAGCGGTGCGAGCGTGACCATGCAGACCGGCGTGTTCATCAACAGCGGCACCCTCACCGTCAGCGGCGCCAACGTGGTCTTCTTCGCGTTCGTCAACAGCACGGGCACCATCACCGTCTCCGCGGGCTCGCTGGTCCTCAACGGCGGCGGCCACGTCTGCGGCTGCGGAAGCGGCGGCGCGGCGGCCAGCGTGCAGATCGTGACCGGCGCGCGCCTGGTCCTCAACACCGGCAGCTTCACCTTCTCGTCGGGCGTCGTCATCACCGGTGCCGGCTCGCTCGTTGTCCAGAACACCGTCGTCGTGGTCTTCACCTACACGCAGATCAACCTCAGCACCGGCGGTGCCATCATCGTGCGCGACAGCGCCAACGTGACGTGCCAGACCCACACCAACATCACCAACCCGGCCTCGCCGCTCCAGCTCTACAACGCGTCGGTGGTGTCCTTCGTCGACTGCTTCGCCTACTCGGTCTCCACGGTGGAGCTCTTCGGCGGCCAGCTCGTGGTAAGCGCCTGCGCGGAGGTGGTCATCACCGTGCGCATCACCATCGTCGGCGGCGTGCTCGTGGTCAACGGCAAGACCACCTGCGCCGGCAGTCTCGTCCTGGTCGGCTCCGGCACGGTCATCAGCGGCTCGGGCGTGCTCGTGAGCACCGGCAGCTTCACCTGGACCAGCGGCGTCATCGTCGTCGTCGAGTTCCAACTCCGCGGCACGACGATCATCAACGGCACCGTGAGCCTCACCGTCACCCAGCTCATCAACTACGGCTCGGTCCAGTGGATCGGCGGCACGATCTACCCCGGCACCGGCTCCATCGTCAACAGCGGCACCTGGCAGTGCGCACCGGCCGCGGGCTCCTCGTCGCTCACCCTGCAGACCGGCGTGTTCGTCAACGTCGGTGTGCTCATCATCTCGACCGGCACCATCACCTTCGAGGCCTTCGTCAACAGCACGGGCTCCATCACCGTCTCCGCGGGCTCGCTGGTCCTCAACGGCGGCGGCCACGTGTGCGGCTGCGGCAGCGGCAGCGTGGTGGTGGTCATCCAGATCAACATCGGGGCCACGCTCGTGCTCAGCACTGGCAGCTTCACCTTCACCACGGGCGTGTCGGTCATCGGCTCCGGCTCGCTCATCGTACGCAACGAGGTGGTGCTCGTCACCATCGACACGCAGTTCAACATCGGCACCGGCGGCAGCATCGTGATCCGCGACAGCGCCAACGTGACCTTTGGCGCCGGCACCAACACCACCGACACCTGCGCGCCGATCCAGACCCGCGACAACTGTACGGTCCAGTGGCCCGCCTGCACTGCCTACCGCTTCGCCGCGCTCCAGTTCAACGGCGGCACCTACGTCGTGGCCGCGTGCGCCGAGCTCGTGATCGTGGTCGACATCCAGATCGTGAGCGGCGTGCTGATCATCGAGGGCACCTTCACCACCGTCGTCTCGTCGACCACCGTGCTCATCGGCGGCCAGGTCAACTGCGGCGGCAAGATCGTCATCGGCGGCTCGTGCGGCTGGCAGGGCTCGCAGATCATCGGCGGCGGCTCGGTGTGGCTCGGCGGCTCGACCATCATCAGCGGCCCCGGCGACAAGCAGTGCAACGGACCGACCCTGATCAACACCGGCACCGTCGAGTGGCACGAGGGCACCATCGTTCTCATCGGCGGCTCGACGTGCCAGAACAACGGCACCTTCATCATCGGCGTGGCCGTGAGCTGCAGCGCCAGCGTGACCAGCGGCTGGCTCACCCTCGTGGACTCTAGCGTGGCCAGCAGCGGCTGCCTCACCGCGACCAGCACCCAGGCCACCTTCATCAACTACGCGACGGTGACGATGAACTGCCGCGTGGCGTTCGTGGCCACGTGGTCCAACTACGGCTCGCTCACGGTGGCCTCGGGCGCGCTGGCGACCTTCAGCCGCGCCTCGCTGAACGTGGGCGCAATGGTGGTGGTCCAGTCGGCCAGCGTGACCTTCGCCGCCGACATCTGCCACGGCCCCGGCTCCGAGTACAACTGCGGCGGCTCCACGACCATCGTCAACTCGACCACGATTGTGTCGGGCTCGTGGAACGTCGACATCATCATCGTCACCAGCGGCTGCGTGCAGTTCACCGTGAGCGCGTCGCCCATCGCCTTCGGCGCCGTGGTGCGCCTCGACGCCGCGTGCCTCAACACCACCGCCCACAACGTGACCCTGCCCGGCAGCGTCACCATCGGCAACGGCTCGACCGTCATCTCGGGCGGCGGCGGCCGCGTTGAGTGCAACGGCTCCCTGGCCGTGAACGGCTCGACCTTCGACGGCTGCAGCAGCACGTTCGTCATCGCCCCCGGCGCGCGCGCCACGATCGGCGGTGCCGGGCTCGTGGTCAAGTGCGGCCACCTGCTCAACCAGGGCACGCTCGAGTGGGTCGGCGGCGTGATCGACCTCCAGGCCAACGCCACCATCACCAACGACCTCACGGGCCTGTGGACCGTCTCCCAGGCGGCGCAGGCCATCACCTGCGGCCGCCGCGGCTCGCCCGCCACGTCCCCCATCACCAACGTCGGCCGCATCACCATCACCATCGTTCAGACCGTCACGATCGAGGTGCGCATCATCAACTCCGGCCTGGTGCAGATCGGTCAGGGCGCCACGGTCGCGCTGCAGCAGGGCTGCGAGCAGACCCGCGGCGGCCTGCACCTGGGCGGCGGTAGCGTGGTCACCTACGTGCCCATCGTCAACAACTACGGCTCTACGATCTCCGGCTCGGGCGTGGTGGTGGGCAGCATCGTCAACTCGGGCGTGATCGCCCCGACCGGCGGCACCGCGGGCGGCAAGCTCGTGATCGACGGCGACCTCCACCAGCACCCTACCACGGCCGTGCTCCAGTTCGAGATCGGCGGCGGCGTGCCGGTGGTGGACTACAACGTCATCGCCTGCACGGGCAGCGTCACGAAGGGCGGCTGGATCCAGGTGGTGCTGGTCAACGGCTACGCGCCGCTGGCCAACAGCAGCCTCGTCTACACCGTCGTCACCATGACCGGCTCGACCGGCTCCTACGCCGGCATCGGCTCACAGACCTTCCAGGGCTCGTTCACGGCCATCGACAACACGACCAGCACCTCGATCACCTGGAGCCCGACCGGCCCGGCCTCGTGCCCCGCGATGTGCTCCCTGCGCGGCACCTGCAGCGCGACCCAGCCGGCGACGTGCCAGTGCGCCGCGGGCTTCACGGGCGCCGACTGCGCGCAGCCGATCGTGGCGTGCCCCAACGCCTGCTCGGGCCACGGCACCTGCAGCGCGGGCGTGTGCGTGTGCGAGGCCGGCTGGTCCGGCGCCGACTGCTCGATCGCGCCCCCGACCTGCGCCGGCGGCTGCTCGGGCAACGGCGCGTGCACCAGCACCGGCGTGTGCGTGTGCGGCCTCGGCTTCACCGGCGCCGCCTGCGAGCAGCAGACCCCCGACCAGCAGTGCTCCGACTGCGGCGGCAACGGCGCCTGCGGCAGCGACGGCGTGTGCGTGTGCGAGGCCGGCTGGTCCGGCGCCTCGTGCCAGATCAGCACCGCGTGCCCCAACGAGTGCTCGGGCCACGGCACCTGCAACAGCGCCACGGGCCAGTGCGTGTGCGACCCGACGTGGCACGGCTTCGACTGCAGCGCGCCGGAGAACAACTTCTGCCAGATCTTCGGCGACCCGCACGTAGTTACCTTCGACCAGAAGTCGGCCTTCAGCTTCCGCCGCCCCGGCGACTACGTCATCACCCGCACCCGCGCCGCCGCGCCCATCATCGCCACCAACAGCAGCAGCGTCAGCAAGCGTGCGACGACGACCATCGAGAATGTGATCGTGCAGGGCCGGTTCGCCGAGTGCTTTGCGAACGCGTCGTGCCTGGCGGCGGTGGGCGTGAAGGCGGTGGACGCCAACGAGACCTTCGTGGTGTACCTCGACTCGCTCCAGACCATAACCGTCACCCTCAACGGCCAGGCCCTGCCCGCCGGCAGCCTCGTCAACGGGTCGATGACCTACACCTCCGCCTCGGGCGTGCGCGTGACGACCACGTCGCGCTCGGTCGAGCTCGTGCTGGCGAGCGGCCTGCGCATCAAGACCTCGCTCCTGGTGTCGGCCACGATCCGCTGGCTCACGGTCACGGTGGGCACGCCCAGCGCCTACTTCGACCAGCTCGAGGGCCTGTGCGGCTCCAACGGCGGCGAGGCGCCCGGGTTCGGCCTCCAGTGCCCGAACGGCCAGACCTACTACCTGCCCACGGCCGACCTGGCCGACGCCTACAGCCAGTGCTGGGACATCGACCACTCGTGCCACTGCGGCTGCGGCTGCTCGGTCATCCCGCCCACCCTGCCCGGCAGCGTCACCCCCGGCGGCACGCCCGGCGGCGGCGGTGGCGGCGGCGGCGAGGACCAGTGCGAGCTGACCACCCTGGACCCGGACACGATCTCCAAGTGCAGCCAGTCGCACCTGCCGCCCACGTTCTGGTACGAATCGTGCCTGCACGACTGGAACACGACCAACGGCCAGCGCGACTCGGCCATTCTCAACGGCCAGGCCTGGCTCGAGTACTGCGAGGTGAGCGGCAACATGAACAACGAGACCGACTACCAGTTCTGCCGCGAGTTCTGCTCGCTGCACGGCAAGTGCCTCAACGGCGCGTGCGTGTGCGAGTCGGGCTGGACGGGCTCCAACTGCTCTATTCCCGTCGAGCGCCCGACCACCAGCGACGACGAGGGCAAGCTCATCGGCGCCATCGTCGGCGGCACCATGGGCGCCGTGGCGCTCATGGCCGTGGGCGCGTGCTGCTGCGTGGGCGCCGGCGCGTTCATCCTGCTCCGCTTCAAGCAGCGCCGCGTGATCCCGACCGAAGATGTGGAGCTCTCCGAGGTGCCCGTGAGCGTGGCCGTGCAGAGTAATCCCTTCCACGAGGTCACGCACGCCACCACCAACGTCGGCTACATGGGTCCCGCCGACTTCTGATCTGCCTGAGGAGGGCCATTCCTTCTTCCTCCTCTTCTGTTCTCTACAACCCCCCCCCCACCCATTGATGTACTCTCTATCTTTTGATTTATCCCAGGGAGGTCCTTTCTTCGTCAGCAACAGCAACAAACGGCGCAAGCTGGACGTTGATGAAGACCAATAAAAAGGACCATTCGGCATGCCACTATCGGTTCGCACTATGAGCGCGACGCTAAATGATGGCGCGCATGCCGTTCCAACTCTGGCCTCGCGATGGCCGCCATGGACTCGGCATCGCGACCGCCGTCTGCTCCGTTCAAGACGAGCATGTTATCTTCTCAGGCGTATTGGTGTTTGCGTGTGTGCACACCCAAGGCGAAGGGAAAGGGTCATTATTATGGGTCTTCGCGCACGAGAAACGCGGCACAGCACATAGAGAGACATGCTTACGCTTGCTGTTCTTTGAGGAGCGCACTGAAATCGGCACGGAAGGTCGATCGCCAATCTTCCTCGGTCTTGGAGGGCTTCCAACCAATCTCTCTGCTTAGATCACCCCTCGTCCGAGAACTGATCCGAGAGTCAGACAGAGCGAAAGTTAGTTAATGAGTGATGAGGCCAACAGCACGCTGAGATCGAAAAGGATAACATGTTACGTACTTGGAAGCGAATGCAAGTTCAGCAAAGGAAGCACTACCTCCGAACCAGCGTGCAGCTTCCTCCAGAGTGACGCTCTTCACCTTGTCGGTCTTCAAAGCGCCCAGGTGGAGTCCTGCAGCTGCAACGCCTTGGGAGAGTTCGAACCAAGTGTGCCGGCCTGTCTCGGCAAAGTAGATTCCTCGCTGGAGGCAAGGCAGGTCCTCACCTTTCAAGACCTTCGCCAAGATCAACTCGTAGAGGAGGACCAAGTCCGCGATATGGACGTGGTCCCACTCGCCCTTTCCCTCGCCGATGACCTCCGCCTGGCCGGACTTGATCGCCTGGCGGGTGATGACGGGGATTTGAATCGAAAACTTGTTGAAGTGACCAGTGCCGGTGCCGAAGATGGTGGGTGCGACGATGATGTATGTCTTTACGCCGACCTCGTTCGCCGTATCAATGATGGCCATGTCTGTCGTTCGTTGGTCGTACTCCTCCTTCGCTTCTCTCTCCTTCTCGTAGCTGTAGATGTCATCCTTGTCCGAAAAGAATCTTGGCACTGGTTCGAGGTACTGACCAGAGATGGGACGATCGCTCAGGTTGGACGTGCCGGAAGTCTGCAATTGCCCCGTGGTAAGCCAACACCATGATGATGACGATGACGACGATGGTGATGAGGTTGATGATGATGGAGGCATGGACGTACGTGAATGAAGTAGGTCTGTTTGCCGGTGCCGTTCTTGCGATCAGCTAAGCCAAGAACCAGCGCTCTTGCGGCCTCCGGATCCAAAGAAGCCGCTGAATCGATGATAACTGTGTGTATCCATGAACGGGGGGGGGGTCACTCGACAAACGTCATGATGGGGTTGGACATGGTAGGTGGAGTATACCGTCATACTCGCTAGCGATCTTCCGGAGAGAGTCTCTGTCGTGCAGTCCAGGAAAGAGCACAGCCTGTGTACCTTTGCTCTTAAGGGCGTTTGCCTGTGCCTCGCTGCGCACAAGACCGAACAATTGGGTGTTCTTGATGTCCACGTCAGTGCTGTTTTGGAGTGTCGTCAAGATTGAGCCTCCACTATGGAAGAATCAAGAAAGCATGATTAGACATCTATGCAGGAAGAAGAAGAAGGAACAAAGGAGGAGAGAAGGAGAGTAGCCTGTACATGTAGCCCGTTATGCCAGTTACCAGAATTCTTGGGAACGACATGCTGTAAATTGTTGCTACTTCTTCTTCTTCTTGCGGGCGTTGTTATGCTTCTGTGTGCCTGTTTGTTCTTTTTATTCCTGCCGTGCGCCGACATGTATTAAAGTATCGGCGATCACGACGGGCCGAATAACCAATAGGGGCGCTTCTATGAAATGTTATCTGCGCAACAGAAGGGCAACGGCAGGGTTAGGTTGCGACGGGCGCAATTGAGTTCGCCTCAACGGAAAGAAATCACAGCCCATTGTTGCGGCCCGGTGCCAATCGCCGATAGCCTCTCACCGCCGGCCTGCGCAATTTAAAAGAAGAAGAAAAAAGACACACACAACCACAACAAACCCTGGCCGTAAGCTAACAAAGACAAGAACAACATGCACGCTATAGTGATCTCCAAGTTTGGCGACCCGTCGGTGCTGGAACTCAAGCACGATTTGGCCGTCCCCACTCCCGCCCCCGGCCAAGTATGTTCTCCCTCTCTTGTGTTGAGAGTGTGAGATGTTCATTCTGCTAAGTGACTACTTTGTTCATACGCAGGTGCTTGTTGAAATCAAAGCCGTCGGCGTGAACCCTTTGGACGCTGACATTCGTGCCGGTTCCAAGGACTTTCCCGTCAATCTACCCCACACACCCGGTTTTGATGGTGCCGGAGTGGTCGTAGACGCTCCCTCCTCCACACGCTTCAAGGTGCCTAACTCTCCATTGACGTGAATTGGATTGGTGAGACAACTGTTGATCGCCGCTTACATCAATATTGTGATGTTATTCATACTAGAAAGGTGATAGGGTCTATCTGGCCGGCGCACTAACAGGCACTTATGCCTCGCATGCTCTTGCACAAGAGGTACTCTTCTGGCCAGGCCTATCCTGCACAAGTTTAGATGCTTACCACTCGTGAAAACAAACTCTCTCTCAGAACCAAGTCCATCCTTTGCCCGATAACGTGACCTTCAGCCAAGGCGCAGGCGTCTTCGCTGCCTACTCGACCGCCTACAGGTAAGGCCGTATACTCCCATCCATACCTCGCATCGATGCTCACGACACAATGCTTGTTTCCAGAGCGCTGGTACAAAAGGCCAAGGCCAGACCAGGGCAGACGGTTCTCGTGCATGGAGCAAGTGGCGGTGTGGGCATTGCAGCAGTGCAAATCGCTGTGGCCCTCGGCCTTCAGGTCATCGGCACGGCTAGCACGAAGGAAGGCAGGGACCTGGTGACCCAACAAGGCGCCCATCAGGTGTTCAACCACAGAGACAGCGACTACATTGGACGCGTTAAGCTGGTCACCAAGGACGGTGCTGGCGTCGACATCGTCATCGAGGTGCTGGCCGATGTCAATTTGGTGAAGGATCTCGATGTCATCCAAGTAGGAGGTACAGTGGTGGTGGTGGGCAGCCGTGGAGAGGTCGATAAGTTGGCACCAGGGTATGTACCCCATCCCCATGGCATCTCTACTATTGATTGACTAATTGGAACCCTCCTTGGACAACAGGCTTCTTATGATGAAGGACGCTACCGTTATCGGCTTTGCTTTGCACCGTTCGACGCCAGATGAAGTAGCTGAGCAGCGCGCCTTTATCGGAGCGGGTTTGACCAACGGTTCTCTGAGACCCATCGTCGCCAAGGAGTTCGCCCTGGTGGATGCACCAAAAGCACACGACGAGATCCTTCATGGTGCGCATGCCGGCAAGATTGTCCTCTTGCCGTGATGATGACAACAGACAACGGAGATATGTCTTCCTAGTCACTTGTATCTTCTGGACGTTAGTGACCAGTGAATACACTTGGGGTATGGCGTCGTCCTCCTCGACGCAGATTTTCTCTCGATGGGCAAACGGATGAAAGGCCGCACAAAGGGCATCTTCCCGCGCCGAACGTGCTTCGCTGACGCCTTCATCTTGCGATACCACAGGTCGTACTCCTTGCATGTTGCCGGGTCCCACTCGGGCGGGAAATCGGCACCACGACGGGCGGACACGAAATGGTCGAAGAATTGCTGTTTCATAGCATCAGGGACGCGCGGCGGTTGTCGTTATGATTGATTGCTTCGATCTTGTTATGGGCGCAATTTCCATCGCATATGTGCCGGAATCCACATGCGCAACCCAGGGAGGGATTGTTTCCTGTCTATTCGGACTTTATTACATTAATCGAGTTTCTCCATGAGCACACCACGCAAACGCCACCGCCTCGCGATTTTGCCCCACGCGGATGCGTTGATGGCGACGCTCGAGGAGATCGGGTGCACAAGGTCGTGCAATACGCGAGTGCAATGACGTCGGGCAACTTTGACATGACGGACGATCGCGTGACATCCCCAGACCGCCGCGACCTACTCCATCATCTTTCCCTGGCGGCCATGATCCCCGGCATCGCGGTCATCGTGCGACAAACTACGACCAACATCGATGCCGGCGCGGGTCTGCCGTGGAAAAACGTCATGGGCTTCTGGTGCGCACACGGCAAGGTAAAGCGCGTCCCACCACGGGGGGTGGAATCCGCCTACGGTGGACCGCAGAGGCTTGTGCGCTATGTCTAGGATACTCGGTTACACAGACTTTATTATGGCGATCAACTCCACCGGCACGGGCAGCGCCTCGTACGATGCCAGAGCGTGCTTCCGTACAACGCGCGCCGTTAGCCACAACAACGAATGCACTTGACGGCAACGCTGGCTATAAAGCCAACTCTTTATCTTCCCACCTGACTCGTAGAACCACATGCTTCTGCGGTGTTTGAGTGCCGTGATGGCGGTGTCGTAGATGGGGTACCCTAAATCGTGCGCCCTCGCCAACGCTGTGGAGTACAACATTGCGTCCACCTCCATGAGGTCCAGACCAATCATCTGTTCAATCACACTCTCGTGATGCTGGAAGTCCAACAGCAATGCCAGCACGGAATTGCAATCCAAGAAGAAGCGCCCCCTCATCACTGCTGAGACCAAGGCCAAGCAGGTCACAGGCGCCAATGGAAAGTGAGACATCACCTACACTCTACGCATTTACACTTCCCTCATCAACACACTGTTCAACACCCCACAGAAGGATGCCAGAGGTACAGTGACACACCTCTGCCAAGCACCACCCAACATCTACAAATGGCAGGAAGAGCTCAACAGCTACAGCAGCAAGGAAGGCAGCGTCCAGGCCTTCATTGATGGACTGCCTGCTGATGACTGCTTCACAGTCATGTCATCCACATGCAACCCCCACCCAAACCCTGTGGAGATGCTGGTGGCCAGGCATTCACACTTTAGTGCCTTCATGTTTGCGCCCCACCACATGCAGTTGGTGCTCATTGATTGCAAGAATGATGAGTGCCTGTACAGCATAATGCATGGTCCTGAGTGGGAGCTGGAATATGATCCTGCTGGCGTTTTGTTGTCATTGCTGATTACATGAATCCATGAGGAGGTGAATCTGAGACGCTGCAATGACCTGTCTGCAGGGACATCAAAAAAGTACCTTAGAAAAAGCAAAATGTACATCAACAATGTCACAACACCACTTGAAAGACTTCCCTGAGAAAAGGCGCCTTGCAGTCTGAAAACAATGATTGCTGTTGATGATGCAGTATTCAGGCATGGCATCTTTGAGGATGCACTGAGAGGGAGGCAGCTCTTGAACAAGCAGACACTCCACTGTCAGAATGCCCATCTTGTTCATCAATGTAGAGAGAACTCTGTGGTCACCAACTGGTGAGTGGTCTTGTGACTCTGTGACTGAATGATGGTGAGTGCCACTCTTCATCATTCAGTCAATGTAAATTGTCACAGTGTTCATCTTCACATGATCTGCACAGAGGACAGGATAATGCTTGAGCAGGGCCTCCTCAGGAGGCATGGAGAGCTCCTCTTCTGTGGGCTAGGAGGAGATGAATTAGCAAACTTCTGTCACACAAGTTGTGTAGCAAAATCAGCTTCACAAACAGCATGAAAAGCATACCACCTTCAGGAGCTTCAACAGCTCCTCATCAGTGGCCACAGCAGTTGACAGGGTACTTGCTGGCAGGTCTTGTTTGGGCTGTCACATCAACCTGAAGGAAGTACAGGATTGGTGAGATTTATTAAGGACTACATTTCATTCAAAATCCAACACTTACCTCTGGTGCATCAAGTCTTGTGACATCTCCATGATGGATGTACACATACACAATGAAATTGTATCTAATAATGCTAATAAGAGTTCATCACATACACATACACAATGGGATGGTGCATACCAATTCACCCAGTTTTGTCTTGTTCTTCTCCACCTCTGCCACACTTGCAAAGTAATTTGAAGACACATGAATCCATTAAATCATTATCACATTACTTTCATTAAACCAACTGCACTATCAACATACCATGCACATATTTGGAAGATCACCACAGTTCTTCTTCTTGAGGTCTCTCCTTCCACTTCTTCCACTCCAGTTGCTTGACCATCCACTTGCTTGGCTGCATCATGGCAGGTCATTACCATGGACAGAATGCCACTTGTGGACTGGGTAAGGTTGTCACTCATGTTGTTGTGTGTAGGTTGTAAAGAATAATGACCATTGCACCATGTTCAGCCTTAAAAGGACTACACTCAACCAATGAGCTTTTTTTCTGAAGATGAAGATGATGAAGACAATTGTAATTGCATTTATTGAGGAGGCAGAGGTTGGTGGCTGAAGTTGGTGTGATTACTTGGCAGTGTTGCTGGCCTGGAAGACCTCTGTTATTGACTGCTTGAGGCACTGGAAGTTGTAGTTGAGCAGACCTGCAGCGCACACCAATAAACGCTAAGCTCACCATCATAATCTCTCTCAAGTCTTGTCGTGCAATGACATACCATGCTTATCGAAGTTCTCCTTCCGCAGGAGGCACACAAGGGCAAGATACCTGATCATCGTGTCGAGTGTGTGTGTTGTGTGTGTGTGTGTGTGTGTGTGTGTGTGGTGTCAGACTCGTGGTGTGAAGAGTGAACTTTGTGGGGGAAGGGGAGTGGCACGCACTTGTTGACTTCGCGGAGGTAGAGGACCATGCCGTTGCTGAGCTTGATGAGGGACTGGGACTTGTCGTCGTAGGCCAGGCCGTCCGAGTCCTCCTTCATGCCGTAGATGCACGAGACGTCGATCACGACGTCGATCATGTCCGAGCACAGCTCGTACGTCTGCATGTCCACCGGCGAGCTGTCCGTCGCCACGTAGATCTTGCTCACCACGTCGATCAGGAACGACTTCTCCAATCGGCAGTTCTGTGTCAAGTGAGAGAGAGTGAGTGTGTGTGAGTTCACACCGAACAGGCGCGACCGCACACACGCGACCGCACACACCGCACACGCTGATCGCACACGCGCGATGGAGGGAGGGTACGTACGGTGTTGAGGATGTCGAGGAGGTTTTCGAGGATGGGGAGCTGGGGGATGAGCTTCTGGATGACCTTGGAGAAGGCCTCGAAGATGGAGTGGTCGTAGATGCTGGTCAGGTAGAAGCTCAGGTGCACGTCCAGCTTCGCGTCCGCCAGGTCGTCCAGCGCCTGCTGCTGAATGTCCCTCTGTGCCTCTGTCGTGTCGTGTCGTAAGTCATCATCACGCGCGTGTGCGGTGGTGCGTGTGCGGTGGTGCGTGTGCGTGAGTGCGCACTTACCGATCTTGTGATCGTCGGAGAGACCGTCGACCTTGTGAATGAAGACCTCGAACGAGATGCGCGGGTTGACCTTGATGGCCTTGGTGACGGTCATGTGGAGCTTGCGGAGGGCCTCGTCGTACTCGTCCTGGGCGTCGATGACGAAGATGAGGGCACCGCAGCCGCCGAAGATGGCCTCCGAGTCGAAGGCCGGGTCGAAGAAGTCCAGCTGGCCCGGGAAGTCCCAGATCTGGAACTGCACGAACGAGCTGTTCGAAATGTCTGCGCACACACGAACACATGTAAGCACACACGACACACGACACACGACACACGACACACGACACACGACACACGACACACGACACACGACACACGCCGCACGACTCACACGAAAGAAAGAGGAAAGAACGAACCGTTTTTGACGATCTTGTTGGTGGTCTCGAGGAAGAGGGTCTCGTTGGGAGACATCTTGTGGAACACCACCTTCTGGATACTCGACTTACCGCTCCTGCGCACACAACACGCACGACACACGCACGACACACGCACGACACACGCATGACACAAGTTGAGTTGGCTGCAGACGGCGTTCCCGGGACGAAGGCTGCGCGGGCGCACGTACCGACGGAGACCCATCAGGAGAATGCGAGGCTGTCCGGCCTTGTTTTCGCTGTGCGCGGCGACGCTCTGCGCGACCTCGGAGCCGTAGCTGCACGGATGGAAAAAACGATAATTGGGGAATGCATGGGTGAGGAGGGCTGGACGATGACGTGCCAGGCACATGCTGGAACAACGAATGCTGGGAGCGGGGGGGGGAAGAGATGTGAAGAAAATCATTTCGATAGTGGAAATGATAAGCCATTCTGAATTGAATTGAGGATCGACAGCGTAAAAATGCACGGATGCGAGGCCAACATTCAGAATGCGGGGGTGGCAGTTGATTGAAAGAGGGCATGTGAACGTACCCAAGATCGTTGGTGAACGAGCTCCCGTACATGTCATCGTAATTAGCCTAATCGAGAAATGCCAGAAATGCGAAAGAAATCGTTTAAACGCCAGGCGATCTCCTGCACAATCCCGCAAATCCATCAAGACTAAGCTGTACGTACGGCCATTGTGTATAATCGCGTGTTCAATCACTCAACAATCGATGAAGTCTAATTCGTATCGGCGAGCACCAAGAACAGGCGAACGAAAAGCGTAAAACTTGAGAAAAAAGAAAGGAAATCTTTTTTTTCTGCTGCGCACCGCACACGCACACCGCACACATGCACGCACGCGTAGGGCATTGCCAGTTTCCCCTTCCATTGTTTGTTTAGTTCTCGCTGTGGTGGTGCGCGGGGTGGTCGTCGTCGCTGTGTGCGCCGTCCATGAACTGGAGCAGGTGGTCGTGGAGCTCGCGGTTCTCGCGCCGCAGGCGGGCGATCTCCTGCAGGAGGGCCTCGCGGGTGGCCTCCCTGAACTCCTCCTCGAGCGCCGCCTCCACTGCGCCGGCCGGCCTCGCCGCCGTCGCCAGCGCCGGGGGCGTGTACGGCAGCGGGCCCTCATATTCCTGGTATGTGTGCGTGTGCGTGCGACGTGTGCGTGCGTGTGCATGTGCGTGTGCGGTCGAGCGGGTGCGTGAGCGGTGGTGCGTGTGCGGCGTAGGGATGTGGTACGTAGGTACCTGGATGCGTCCGTCGACCTGGGGAGCGATGACGGCGAGGGGCGAAGGCTGGTTGCGGTTCTTGGGCACGAAGCGCACCTTCTTGAAGGCGTTCTTCACGATCTCGTCCACGCGCACCTTGCGGATGCCCTGCAGCGCGTTCAGCTTCGTCAAATAGCACCGCACCTGCCCTCGGCCCAGAAAGACGCAGTGGTGGTGGTCAGTCACGGCCACGTCAGCATCATTATTAACAAGTGGTGCCGGGGGTGCGGGGGTGAGGGCCAACCATGGCGGAGAGGAGGCGGGCGTTCTCCTCGTCGACGATGACCTTGCCGCCGGGCAGGGACTCGAAGCCGTCGTGCCCGTCCGCAATGTAGGCCTTAGTCGCCAGCGTGTACTTCTTGTCCGCCTGCAGCAGCTTTCCCTTGACCTCCACCTGATGATGACGATGATGATGATGAGATGGGAATCGACTTTACTGGTCAGTCGCTGCTAACGATGGCTTGGTCTCACACGGGGGCGTGGGTGGCGTACGTGGAGCACGCGCTGGCCGGCGGGCTGGCTGCGAGTATAGACGTATCGCATGCCGCTGATCTGGGCAAAGCGGCCCTCCTGCACCGGCACCTTACTCACCGAATTCTCTGCGAGCGAGAAGCCGGTAAAAATAAGACATGTAAGCGCCAAGTTGTGTGTGTGTGTGTGTGTGTGTGTGTGTGTGTGTGTGTGTGTGTGTGTGTGTGTGTGTGTGGAGCGTGTGTGTGTGTGTGTGTGTGTGTGTGTGTGTGTGTGTGTGTGTGTGTGTGTGTGTGTGTGTGTGTGTGTGTGTGTGTGTGTGGTTAGCGTGTACCGAGCGCGGCCTTGAGTTGTTCGCCGGTGACTTCGATGACGACGATGGGGTCGGGAAGGGCAAGATGCTCACCAGGTGCTTGAGGGTCAACTCGCCCGGGCCGTAGGTCGAATCCGAGCGCAGGGTGCCGCCGTTGTAGAGCACCACGTCGGCCCCGGTCTCCGAACGGATGATGTCCGCCACGAAGCTGCCCAAGTTCGACTCCCTAGTGCGCACCGTCTCGTTCCTGTGCAACACGATCGTAGTGAGCGCCATTATTATCAGCATCATTGTGTGTGTGTGTGTGTGTGTGTGTGTGTGTGTGTGTGTGTGTGTGTGTGTGTGTGTGTGTGTGTGTGTGTGTGTGTGTGTGTGTGTGTGTGTCCAC
>NW_004457291.1:65674-68161 GCF_000313135.1 Acanthamoeba castellanii str. Neff | reverse complement strand
TACAACATTGCATTCACCTCCATGAGGTCCAGACCAATCATCTGTTCAATCACACTCTTGTGATGCTGGAAATCTGACAGTGATGCCAGCAGGGAATCAAATTCAGGTTGGTCAGTGGTGGTGCTGAGCAACAGCCAAGTCCAACATGCAATCTGAGAAGAAGCGCCCCCTCATCACTGCTGAGACCAAGGCCAAGCGGGTCGTGGACGCCTATGGAAAGCGAGACATCGCCTACACTTGACGCATTTACACTTCCCTCGTCAACGCACTGTTCAACACCCCGCAGAAGGATGCCAGAGGTACAGTGACACACCTCTGCCAAGCACCACCCAACATCTACGAATGGCAGGGAGAGCTCAAAAGCTACAGCGGTGAGGAAGGCAGCGTCCAGGCCTTCATTGATGGACTGTCTGCTGATGACCGCTTCACGGTCATGTCATCCATGTTCAACCCCCACCCAAACCCTGTGGAGATGCTGGCGACCAGGCGTTTGCACTTTAGCGCCTTCATGTTCGCGCCCCGCCACATGCAGATGGTGCTCATTGATTGCAAGAATGATGAGTGCCTGTACAGCATAAGGCATGGTCCTGAGTGGGAGCTGGAATATGATCCTGCTGGCATTTTGTTGTCATTGCTGATTGCATGAATCCATGAGGAGGTGAATCTGAGACACTGCAACAATCTGTGCCTCATTGCCATTGAGCATGGGGATGGAGCTTCTGAGCCTCCAGCTGCATGAAATGGTGGAGTTAGTATGTGTTTGGAAATTTGTAATTTTCTGTCACATACACATACACAACAAAATGTACCATTGAGCTGATGAGCTTCTTCCAGTTGATGGCTCACTCACCTCATGTAGTGGTCCAGAACTTGTCAGTGCACAGGGTGTCACAGTGCTGGAAGAAGTCCTCCCACTCATCCTTGTATCTAATAATGCATGAAAAGCATACCTCCTTCAGGAGCTTCAACAGCTCCTCATCAGTGGCCATGGTGGTTGGCAGGGTTACTTGCTCCCCTCTGGTAGGTGTTGTTTGGGCTGTCACATCAACCTGAAGAAAGTACAGGATTGGTGAGATTTATTAAGGACTACATTTCATTCAAAATCAAACTTTCTGGTGCTGAGAGCAAATCTTGTGACATCTCCATGATGGTGCTGGCTCCAGTGGTGCTATTTTTCTCAGCTTCTTCTTGCTCTTGAGTCTCAGGTACAGTCTGCTGAGAGTCAAGAATGATCTTCAATGATGAGAATATATCAGTTGTTCTATTGTTTATGTGTACATGATAGATTACATAAAATGGTGGTTATAATTGATTATAAGAGTCAATATTCTTGAATAGAATGGAAATATGCAGTATAATGAAACAACTGGTATTATGATGGGACAACACCACAAAATGAAAGGATAACATAAATTAGTTTTATTGTAAATTTAAAATGATATTTCATCACATACACATACACAATGAAATTGTAATAAGAGTTCATCACATACACATACACAATGGGATGGTGCATACCAATTCAGTCAGTTTTGTCTTGTTCTTCTCCACCTCTGCCACACTTGCAAAGTAATTCTGAAGCAGAAGACACATGAATCCAGTAAATCATTATCACATTACTTTCATTAAACCAACTGCACTATCAACATACCATGCACATATTTTGAAGATCTTGAGGTCACTCTCCTTCCACTTCTTCCACTCCAGTTGCTTGACCATCCACTTGGCAAGCTTGGCTGCATCATGGCCATGTTCAGCCTTAAAAGGACACTCAACCAATGAGCTTTTTTTCTGAAGATGAAGATGATGAAGACAAAGGTCGTGTCTTGCATTTATTGAGGAGGCAGAGGTTGGTGGCTGAAGTTGGTGTGATTACTTGGCGGTGTTGCTGGCCTGGAAGACCTCTGTTATCGACTGCTTGAGGCACTGGAAGTTGTAGTTGAGCAGACCTGCAGTGCACACCGATAAACGCTAAGCTCACCATCATTATCTCTCTCAAGTCTTGTCGTGCAATGACATACCGTGCTTATCGAAGTTCTCCTTCCGCCAGGAGGCACACAAGGGCAAGATACCTGATTATCGTGTCGTGTCGTGTCGTGTCGTGTCGTGTGTAATGTGTGGTGTCAGACTCGTGGTGTGAAGAGTGAGCTTTGTGGGGGAAGGGAGTGGCACGCACTTGTTGACTTCGCGGAGGTAGAGGACCATGCCGTTGCTGAGCTTGATGAGGGACTGGGACTTGTCGTCGTAGGCCAGGCCGTCCGAGTCCTCCTTCATGCCGTAGATGCACGAGACGTCGATCACGACGTCGATCATATCCGAGCACAGCTCGTACGTCTGCATGTCCACCGGCGAGCTGTCCGTCGCCACGTAGATCTTGCTCACCACGTCGATCAGGAACGACTTCTCCAATCGGCAGTTCTGTGCAAAGCGTGAGAGAGAGTGTGTGAGTTCACACCGAACAGGCGCGACCGCACACACCGCACACGC
>NW_004457291.1:2865-65646 GCF_000313135.1 Acanthamoeba castellanii str. Neff | reverse complement strand
AGTGGTACCGGGCATCGAGGGTGACGCCGGCCCAGCCGATGACCTTCTGGAGCCGGGTCTCCAGCTCCTCGGAGTACTCCTGCACGATCTTCTTCACCGCGGCGTCCTCCTCGAATCGCTTCGTAATGTCCACGCGCTCCAACTCGAACCGAGGCGGGTGTCCATCTGCAGACCCAACACGCCCGAGGTGTGCGTGTGCGTGGTACGTGTGTGTGTGCGTGTGGCAAAGCGTGTGCGGTAGTGCGTGAGCGAGGGCAGACCAAAACACGCGGCGTGTTCTGGGCGGGCTGATGCGTGGAGTGGGGGGCGCGGTGCGTACCAGAGAGGAAAATGCGGACGACGGTGGCATTACGGAAGTCCGTGCCCGAGTTGATGATCCACGTGCCGGTCTCGTCGGCCTTGCGCACCTCGTAGAAGTGGTCGTGGCCGTTGAGCACCAGGTCGATCTCCTTGACCTCTTGCGCGAGCCTGTGATTGATCAATTATCACCAAAAGCAACCAATCAGCTCGTGGCGGCTGTGTGTGTGTGTGTGTGTGTCGTGTGTGTGTGTGTCATGTGTGTGGCGCGGTACTTTTCGGCGTTGGGCATGCGCATGTGGGTCAGGGCGACGACGAGCTGGGCGCCCTGCGCGCGCAGCTCGCTGGCCAGCCGTCGGCCCTCGAGCACAAAGTCGAGGAACTCCACCGGGGGCAGGTTGACGATGGTCTGCAGCCAGTCCTCCTCCACCAGCCCCACCAGCCCTGCTCGCGCGCTCAACCGATCAGTCCCCGTGTCGTGTCGTTGGTCGTGTCGTTGGTCGTGTGTGGTGGGGGCCGGCACCGATCTTGACGCCGTTCCACTCCATGAGGTGAGTCTTGAGGCCGGAGGCGAGCGGCTGGTGGGTGGCAGACAGGTTGACGTTGCTCATCAGCCACGGGAACTTGCACTGGTTGGAGTACTTCACGAGTGTGTCCACGCCAAAGTCAAAGTCGCTGTACACACGACCCACCCATGAGCCACCAGGCCGCACACGCACCACCGCACACGCACACGCACACGCATCACTGCACACACACGCGCACTATCGCACACGCACGTGCACAAAGAGGTTAACTGAAGGAAAGTGAGAGCGTACTGATTGCCGAACACCGAGCAGTGGACGCCGAGCTCGTTGAGAATGGGCACCATGTGCTGATGGCACGACACGCACGACACACACGATCGCACACATTCAGAAAAAAGAGAGTCAGATCATGTTGGGGGGGGCGTGCATGCAACGACATGAAAAGAAGCGGTGCTGGCGTACCTTGCCCTTGGTGACGGTGGACATGAGGGAGGGGTTGAAGACGTCGCCCGAGAACAGGACCAGCGGCTTGCTCGCCGCCTGCGCCCGCAGGGCCGTCGCAAAGCGGGCCGCCCCGCCCACCGGCTCCTGTGCACGCTCTCCCACCTGCGGACATATAATAATAGTAATTATTAATATTGAATAACAAGAAATAATTAGATTAGTTGTTTGCCGTCAAAAGGATAATTAAAAAATGTAGGTTACCTCGTAGACGTCGTTGAAGTGCCATATGAAAACGTCGGCCTGTTTCGCCCCGCTGCCCGCCTCTGGTGCCGTCGCTTCCATTCTTGCTGTTGTCCCGAAGCTTGGCGATCAAGAAAATGCAAGAAAAGTAGAGAGAAATGTGTAACACATTTGGATTTCACCAAACGTTTGGTTTCGGGCTTTCGGTCTGCCGAAAACGCAACAGCCGTTCGCACAAACAGGCCAGTTAAACTGCATACCAACAATACCCAAACCCAAACTAAACAGCATCACATGTCGTTCGAGGAGCAGTACGACTCGGGACGCTACGGCGCAGCGCCACCCCCGTCACAGCGCTATGAGGGCGGGCAGCCGGCTTTCGGGCCATCGGGCGCCACCACGGCTGCGGCCCGTCCGCCCACCGCCACTGCGGTGCCGTCGGGTCCCTACATGCGGGTGGTGCGGGCCTCGTACGGGGCGGGCACCAAGCTGATCGACGTCACGGCCACTCTCCAGCAGCTCATCTTCAACAAGGGCGGCCTCACCCTCGACGCCTTCGGATACACCACCCTCCGGCCCAACGGCTGCATGAACGCCCTCTTCGGTACTTTCTTTTATGTTTTTAAACTCCTTCTATTATAAATTATAATTTCAACTCCTATTGACAAATTCTATGTTTTTGGGCAAATAATTATAAAATCAAAATACTTATTCATAAATCGTAAGAGTTTATACTCATATTAATAAATTAAATGGCTTTAGGTGACCCTGCTCCGGGAGAGGACAAGCAGCTGCTGTTCTCGTTCGAGGTGGTGGGCACGCCCAAGCTCCTCACCAAGCCGGAAGACATCAAGGTGCGCCGCCTTTGCCTATTTGTGCGACAGAAGCGGGTGGTGGCGATGATGGTGACGATGGTGGTGGCGATGGGCCGCGCGCAGATGACGTTGACGATGGACCACCTGTACACGAAGACGACGGGCAAGAGCAGCCCGCCGGAGGAGGTGAAGCTCTTCTGCGCCGACATCGTCAAGGCCTCCTACGGCCTCGAGAACCGCGTGTACGACGTCACTACCACCCTTCGCATCATGCTCTCCGAACAAGGTTCGCACAAAACACGCACGCACGACCGCACGCGCACGCGCACGACCGCACACGATACTAATGGGGTGATTGGGGTCAGGAGGGAAGGGTCTGCGGGCATTCGGGTACACGCTCAAGCCCAACGGGTGCATGAACAAGGCCTTCGGCGACCCCGCACCGGTACACCACCGCCCATGCCGTCCTGTGTCGGCCACGCCATTTTCCCTAACGCGCCGTTTTGTCTGCTTGGGGGGGGGTGTAATGCGCAGGGCAAGGACAAGATTCTCACAGTGGAGTACCTGTGGCGCACACCCGTGCTGGCCTACGCCATCGACGAGGACAAGAAGGTGTCCCTCAACTTCGAGGCCCTCCGACCTCTCCTTTAAGTTCTTTTAATATATTACAGTTTTTCCTTCATCACTATCAAAGCTGGTGGTGGGTGCCCTTGTACCCCTCTACGCAATGGGCTTTGGGGAGCCAAGCAACACTCTTTGTTTGTTCGCCTGTTACCCCTATTCGCACACAAGCTTCGCCAGGCGAATGAGAGGCGTAAGGAATGATGGCAAGAGGCGCAACAACAAGCAGCACACACCAGAAGTGGAGAGATCCCTAGCTCTTCTTCATCTCTGCTTCATCTCTCTTGCCCTGCACGCATGCCTCTCACCGTCGTGCCTCTTGCCATGGTGTTGCTCACCCTTGTCATTGCACTGTTCACACTGGTTGACAACTGTGGCTGGGCAAACAAGAATGTGCACACCCTTGGCTTCTTCAGCAAGCTTATCTATCTGGGCTACTTCCATGCCCTGGACCCTCCCTATAACAGCATTGTGCTTACTCCTCATGAATCAGCAGAGTGCATGCAGGGCTCATCCTCCTCTTCAACCTGACCCCACCCCACACATGTGACAACACACTCACACATGCCACAAACCCCATAATGCTCTTTCTCTCCATTCCACCACTGGTGCAATCATAGCCTGCCTGCATCAATGGTATGATACCATGCCCATCATAACTGGTATCATCAGGACCTCCTTGTGATACCATAGCACCACCAAACCACACTTTTTTACTGAGTTCAGTCTGAACTGAGTTCAGTACCCAACTGTTTCTGGTGTTTAAAAGTAAAACAGAATAGTTCAGGCACTCACATCCCCTTGCCTGTGAGCTACTGGCTTTTCTTCAAGCATGCTATACTCAAGCACCCTAAGTGTGTGCTATTTGCCTCTGGCACCAGCCAAGAAGAAGCACCACGAGGCCGTCGAGTGTGTGGCCAAGGTGGTGGCGTGCCGCGCTGCCGACGTTGGATGCGAGTTCACCTCTGCACGTGGGCACATGCAAGACCACGAGGACAAGTGCGCCGTGTGGCCCCTCCGCGCCATACTCCAGCGTCAGCAGGACACAGTGCAAAGGCTCTCGCGCTTGGTCGAGGAGCAGCAGACCATGCTGAAGCGGCAACGGAGCGAAATCGACGAGCTCAACAAGGACATGCAGGCGCTGAAGACACAGGCCAGCGTCAAGTTCCCCTTCGGTGTTGGTCCTTCTGCCGCTGCCCCCGCTGCTGCTCCTGCCAGAGGACGTATCATAATGTCTGATTCTGATAGTTCCGATAGTTCTGATAGTTCAGATTATTAACTACCAACGCGAAAACAAGCCTCGATCGTATTGTCCCAGCCAACAAGATCTTTTGGGCTCTCCAACCTCGCGCGCTGTGGTTTCCTGCCTGATGGTGAACCAACAAAGAGATCAACTAACAGTACCTGTTAGAGGTGGGGCGTGGGAAACAGGACAAAACTCTTTCTTTGCTGGTCACCCCAATTTGCACACAAAAGCTTCGCCTGGCAAACGAGAGATGAAGAGGACGGGGTGTGTAAAAGAGAACTTACACCCTCGGGTTGAAGTCATCGTCCTCATCGTCACCACCGGTGGTGGTCGGGCGAGAAGACGAAGAGGAGGACGAGGGGAAGGGAGTGAACGGCGCGGGCTCCTCTTCCCCCTCCAGGCTGTTATCATCCTGGTCGAGCAGCGAACCCGACCCGCCCACCTTGGCGTACCCGGCACCGCTCGCGCGCGGACGACCCTCGTCCCCTGTGCACCATACAGCAGTGGCACCGTGAGACCACACGCGGTGTCCCTCTCAATGTGTGCGGTGTGTGCGAAGCGTGCTGAAGAGTACCTCGGGAGGCGCCGCCGAACTGCTGGTACCGCTGCGGGACGATGCGGGCGGCCATCTCGCGGAACTGCGGGTTGATCATGGAGAGGATGACGGCCGCCACCACAAGGCCGCCGCCGAGGATGAACAGCACCACCAGCACGATGCCAAACACTGGAACGCACATGGGGACACGCCGCACACACGCGCGCGGTAAGTACGTAGCGCAGCTAGCGGCGATGCATGGTCGGGTGTACGTACTGGCACCGCCGCTCAGCTCGCTGGGGCCGCCCGGGCGTGAGCCTGAATCGGGGACGGAGCTGCAGGTGTGCTCGGTCGGTTCGAGCGCCTTGGCGACATCGCTTTCCCTGTCGCACTTGTTGCCCGGAACCAAGCGATATCTAGAAGCGGCACCACGACCACCACGACCACCACATGGCGCAGGTCAGATGCGGTGCGGGTTCGCACGAGCGGGAATGATGGGATGGTACGCACCCCTTGGTCTGGAACCAGGTGTCAATGCACTCAAGGGGTTCCTTCGTCGGGTCGAACTCGTCGCACACCTTCTTGCACACCTTAGGCCTCGCCCCCACGGGCTCGTAGCAGAAGTCGCTGTAGTCATGAAAGCAGTTGGGTAAGAGGTGTGTGTGTGTGTCGTGTGTGTGCTGTGGTACCATTCGTAGTCCTCCTCGACGCAGGGGCAGGTTTGGACCTTGTGCGAGGGCTGGTGGTCATCGCTCACGACGCACACGCTGTCCTGCTTCCTGCGCTGGTAGGTGAACTGCTCGCCCAGCAGGCACTTGTCGCCCAGCGGGCTCCAGTTCTCGAAATCGCTCGCCGCGCCTGTGTCGACACACACTCGTGTGTCAGTCTCGGCGTTGGCGCGCGCACGACAGCCGCAGAGTGGGGTAAATGCGTACAGGCACGGACGGCCCTGTTGAAGTCGACGTGGACCAGCACACCCTGCACTCATTAAAAAGGCGTGAGCCAGGCTGTGGGACACATGAAATGCGAAGCTGGGGCCGCGAGGGTGGGGGCGAGGGCGGGGGGAGGAACGTGCCTTGGCGTCGCGCGTGCCGTACATGATGAAGGTGCGGGCCGTGTTGTCGGGCTCGGTGGCGATGTCGGTGAGCGTCATGGGCCTCGACGTGAACGAGCACTGAGCGCTCGACGCGCCCTGGGTCCACGAGTACCTTCACCGCAAGCGAATGCAGCTAAAGTCAGCGAGTGATCGAAGAACGAAGAAGAACGAAGAAGCGCACTTGAGATCAGTGATGGGCTTGGAGTCCTCGGCGAAGAGGGTGATGGCGCCGTGGTTGGCGATCTCGAAGGTGTGCGAGCCCCACCCGATCTGGATCCACGACTGGCCGGCGTCGCGCGACAGATAGGTGCCGATCTTATCCGAGCTGCGCAGGTACGGACCCACCTGGCCGTTGGCGATGACGAGCCCAATGGCTTTCTCGTTGGAGTAGAGCTGGTTGTGCTTCGACGAGTCGGTCCTGCCCAGCAGGTGCAGCAGGCTCCCCGCAGCGATGGTCTTTCCATCGAGGTCCTTGGCCGGCGCAGGCAACAGCTTCCAATCAGCGCCTGCACACGCGTTACCCCGTTAGTGAGTCGATTGGGGGGGGGGAAGAGGGTAATGGGAGGGACTAAGGTTGAACCCTTGTTGAAGGTGAGGACGGTCTGCGCGAACTTGGCGTCCGAGGCGTTGAAGCGGTTGGCGACGTAGATGCCCTCCAGGCCGAACACGCGACGGAAGTCAACCCTTCCACTGGGGTCCCTCTTGTTGTACCTGGTGAAGAGCGAAAAGGGGTGATAGCTTCAGCGAACGCATGCACCGCTGGCACGACACCCACGTTACCCACGTCACCCACGACACTCACGACACCCAGGACACACAGCACGGGTGAGGGGAACGAGGTAGAGGTATACCGGAGGACTTCGGAAAACTCGCGGTCGAAGCGATCAGAGCCGAAGGTGGTACCGTAGTTGGTGTTGTCATCCAAATCCACGTTGACAAAGGCCTCGCCCTCGTCCAAGTCCAAGATTGTGTACCTCTGTGGCCGCCGCGGCACCACCACAACGCCCGTGAGTAAATAGATTGGCTTGGCTCTTGAGAGGAGGAGCGAGACGCCACCTTCTCGACAATCTGGTCCGAGTTGGGGAACAGGGCGCGGGAGTACACTTGGCCGCCGTCCACGCTCGACCAGAGCTCCAACCCCCGGCGCGAGCTCGTCTGCATAGCCAAGCGCGGTGATCAGTCAACGCCAACGTCGACGCGCTAGCGGTGGGTAAGCGGGACGGGGGAAGAACGTACGCGGACGATGAAGACCACCTTCTTGTGGAAGAGGAAGACTACTGCATTGGTGAGGGTGTAGTCGGTGGTGGCGAAGTAGTCCTTGCTGCGCACGAACGAGAGTGAACTGCCAGCGCGCACGAGGGCGATGATGTTGCCCTCGGGGACGCCGTCCTGCCCGGCCGAACCCCACTCGGCTTGCTCCACGTGGTCGTGCTTCTTGTGCCAGGTCGCTCCGAAGTCCGTCGTCACGTACAACTAACGCATCGCCACCAGGTGAGAGCCGTTTCTTCGCGACGCACCACCGCACACGCACCACCGCACACGCACACCGCCGTACGTTCTTGACGCTATTATCTGAGATGATGGCGAGGGCGGTGCTGGCGAGGGTCGGGTGGGCCTGCAGGAAGACGAACTGGCGGTCGGGCGCCACGGCCGTGTAGGTGAGGCCCTGGTTGTCGGTCGTCCATGCCCTGCCCGTCACGGGGTTGTAGAACCACTGCATGTCTGTGTTGTTGGTGCGGGACACGGCCTTCACGGGACCCACTCTGGTCTGCTGCGACCAGCTCTGGCCCTCATCGCCGCTGCGGTAGAGGCTGCCCGCAGACGTGATCACGAACACCGCCTGTTCGAGCCCAGCGTACAACGTTTACACACAAGTGTGGGAGGTATGGTGAGCCTTGAAGGAGATGGAGAGGATACGCGAGGATCGAACCTGGGTTTTGAGGTTTAGGCTGCCGTCTGGCTTTCTGATCCACTCAATCACCTCGACGGGGCCATCAATCTCGGTCTGCAATCACGGCAACATGTTGAAGAACAATGAGTGGTGTCAGGTCATTCCCTCGCACTCATGATCATCATGATGCCATTCTAGCACAAAAAGAAGAAGGTGCCGAAATTGAAATGGCTTTGTTCCTCACCTCCACGACGCGAGCGGAGCCGGCACGATTACAACTCTCGCCCAAGGCCACGCTTGTACCAAAAGCGGTGAGCAGCAGCAGCATGGAAGCTGTGCACAGCGCCAAGAAGCTTCGCCTCATCTTCGCGTGACTTGTGCTGTGCCAAGAAACATCAATATCTCTTTCCCTTAGTTCTTTTCTTTTTTTTTCTCTCTTGGCCTTCCTTGGACTCTCACCGAACGCTCCACCTGCCCTCAACCTTTAGGTACCCCATTTGGGTCGGCCGCCAACCTTTGTATCAAGCTATGTCCATAGATAAGAATGAGGAAATCTCAATTACATCACCAGTTGGCTGGGACTGGCGCGCACGACCGAGTTGGCCTCGAGCCAGAGCCTGGGCGGCGCGTGGGTGTGCTGCTTGAGCCCCTTGCCCCCGGCGTCCTTGGCGTCGACTGGCTTCTGCCGCCGCGGGTCGTGCCACCGCCCCCGCTCGTTGTGCTGTTGTCGGCTCTGCACCCAACCAACCACCAACCAACCAACATCAGTCGTTGACCCTCTGACAATGACGATATACTGAGATGACACTGAGATGAAGATGATGAAGACTGTGATGGTGATGGTGATGATGCAGATGGTGATGAAGAAACGTACCGGCAGCTTGACGCCGCAGGTGATGAGGAAGCGCTGGGAGGGGCGGGTCACCAGCCGCATCTTCTCTTTGAGGAGCAGTTCGTGGGCCGGTGTGAGTGGCGGAGCAGAGGCGAGGTTCGGTCCGGCGACGCCGGCGTCGTCGGAAGGAGGAAGCAATGGCCTCGGCAGCACGTGGGGCGGAGGCGAGACGGCGCGCCATCGCCCGGCGTTGCGTCCCCCCTCCTCGGCTTGACCGTGTTTGAAAATCCCGTGCCGTTGTAGCCCTCGCTTCAACACCTCCGTGTCCCTGTGTCGTGTGCGTCGGTGCGTGCGATCACGCCATCAGTCTCGTTCTGTGCAAGTGGCGGGGTTGGGAGAGAGAGTACTCGATGGACAGGCCCAGCAATTCGGCTGCCAGTGGGCCGGACAACAGCAGCTTGGCCTCGCCAGTGCCATCGTCGATCGAGGCCTCGGCCTCGGCCCGAAGCTCGCGACCGGGCCTAGGCCACACAGAGCAGAAAGACGTGTGTAGGTGTGGTGCGCCGACAAAAGAGGGCGAGGCGGCGCATACCCGAGAGAGAACGTGACGAGTATGAACGCGGTGACGGTGCAGCGAAGGCGCAGGAGCGACAGCCGCAGACACGGCCGGCACTGCAGGTCATAGAGGCAGGCGTCTGCAACGTGGTCGTAGGCTCTCCTTTGTCGAACGTCAGACGTCGACACACGACACTCACGACACACACGACACATGGCACACGGCACGTACTCGATGGGCAAGGCGGCAGCGTTCAGTACGGCCGACACGGTGGGCAACGACAAGACGCGCACGGACGACGTGGCCTGCAGCTGGCAGCGCACCTCGAATCCGGGGCTAACCTGCCGCTGCACATTCCTGAACACGGCCTGGTCGTCGCAGTCATCAAGAATGTCAAGAATGAGCGACCACTATCGATGATGGTCGCTCCGGAGGAGACGTACGCGGACCCCGGGGAGGAGAGAGCGGGGCATGACGTAGCAGTCGGCCGAGACGGTGATCGTGTCGGCCGGCGGGGCGTGCAGGTGGTCGGCGCACACCACCCGGCGCTGGGCCAGGCTCTCTGGGGTGGCCTGCAGCACGCTCACCACGATGCAGGCGAACGACACCACGGCCCGTTCGTCGCGCAGCGCAGGCTGGACCGCGCCGTACGGTCCGCCCGTTTGCTTGTACTCCACCTCCAGCAGCTCGTGCACCCTGACGGCCAACGTGACACGTCAGCTTCCACATACCTTGCATTCCTCACGATACACTCGGGCCAGGCCGGGCGGCGTTGGTACGTTTGGAGGTCGTTGGTCGGGTTGAGCAGTCGGGGCAGGGCCTCGGCGAGCGCGGCGTCGTGCAGCGTGACGGCCCGCCGGGAGGCTACGATGCTGGGTGCCGCGGGCAGCTGGTCCTCAGAGCAGCACAGCAACGGCCGCCCGTTGTCGGCCGACACCAGCTGCACGCTCTCGATGCGGCCGGCCGGGTGCAATCGGTGGCGCTCGCCCCGACTGCCATCGACGGCGCTCACCCCGTTCAGGCCGTACACCCCACCCGGCCGGAGCGCCGCGTAGTAGCGGGTCAGCCGGGGCGCGGGCAGCTCCAGCGTGATCACGGGAGGCCGCAGCCCTTCTCCGCCCAGCGCCGCTGAAGTGGGGGTAGGCAGATGGACGGCCTCGACGCAGAGCGACTGCAGACTCAAGCCGGTGTTGGGCTTGTGGACCAGTCTGTCGAGCACCTGCCAAAGGTGACGTCACAAGGGGTCAGCCAGCGACGCTGCGCAGACTCCGTGGTGGTGTACCATGACTACAAAGCCGTGCGCGGCCTCTTTCTTGATCTCCTGGGCCGGCGGGATGGCCTGCTGCTGCTCGAGCGCGGCGAGGGGCGAGTGGACCACCACGTCCCGTATGGCCGCCACCACGCACAGGCCCGCGGCCGGGTCGAACGCGAGCCTGAACGCGGGTAGGCACACGTAGGCGTCCAGCATGCCAGCGTCCAGGCCGATGATCTCCACGCTCACACGGCCGGTGTCGTCCGAGAGCTCCGTCGCGCCCGTGAGCTTGCCCACCAGCACCACGGGCCGCGGCAGCTCGCTACTACATACCACAACTGTGCACCATACGCGTGGTCGGTCATCGGTCAGTCCAGCCGGCTGTTAATCAGCGCTTACAGGGGAGGAGTCGTGAGGTGGATGGTTACAGGGTGCGTGGAGGCTGGTGCCGGGTGGTCGCTTCAGCGTGGCGGCCGCCACCAGGAACTCCTTGAGCGTGGGTACCTCGGGCAGGCCCAGAATAGGGCGTCTGGCCGCACGCGACGGCGAGAAATGATGAGTCTCGTGAGCCCCCGAATTGAGGTGAGGTGGCGTTCGCGCAGCTGGCACAACGTACGTGATGCAACAGGCCCGGTGGTTGGTGAATTCGTTCCACAGGTGGATGTTGGTCTGCTGCAGGCGGGCCACCCGGCACAGAGTGTGGAGCAGACCCAAGTCCTCCTGTGCTTAGCAAGCCCGATGACAGCCAAAAGTCAGAGATCATGCTCGCTAACAACAGCTGTGCGGCGCAAAGGCGGGTGTACGCCAGCAAAGAGAATGCGGCGGTCCGAGTGCCATCGCTGGACGAGGCTGGGGTACACGTGGAGTATCCTGGGTACAAGTTACAAGCCAACGTGTAAGAGAGAGCGCATGTTTTGGATGAGCAGCTGCACATACCAGGGCGCCGCGGAGAGGGGATAGCGGCGAAGGTAGGTCTCCAGCGAACCGCGCTTTCGGGCGGAGAACAGCGGCGGAGGCGGTTGGCAGTCCGATCCGAACTGTACCACGCTCACCCGGCTGTAGCTGCAACACCCGAACCCCTGATAGTGATGGCCCGTCGGTTTGTGACCACGATGCGTACCGCGCCGCACCACAACAACAACACACGCATTACCTCGACTAGGCCGCTGAAGTCGTCTGATGAGTAGGGAACGGGATGCCATGGCCGCACGATCAAGTGCACGTTGTACAGTCGCACCAGGTTGCCGATTCGAAGGACTCTGCAAGTGCAGGTGCGGCGTCATCACCACGTGTGTGTCGTGTGTGTGTGTGTGTGTGTGTGTGGTGTGTGTGTGTGTGAAACGAACCTATCGAGGTGTGGCGTGTGGTAGTGAGAAAGAAACAGCTTGCGGTCGAGTCGGTCATCCAGCTCGAAAACACCGTGTCCCAGGTAGCCGGTGATTCGGCCCTCGTAGTTCACCAGCCTGCGTGCGGGGCGCTCATGAGCACTCACTCCCACAACTACCCCAAGTGGGGATCGTACCTCCTGTGGACCAAGTCCACTAGGGAGAGTCCCGAGACCGCGGCAGCAGCAGAGCTTGGATTGGGTGAAGGTGATGGGGATCGCGACGGCGATTGCGACGGCGACGGCGAAGCGGGCGAGCTGGGGACCGAACTGTCTGCAAACGATTCGACAATCAACGTTGGGTTGGCTCAAGCCTTAAGAAACCGGCCGTTCGGAGCCTGGCACTCTGGAGGTAAGACTCTGGGCGTACCCCAGGGCGTAGGGTGGTCAAAGAGTAGTAGCGAGGTCTCGCGGGATTGGTTGAGGACTTGAGACGGCGCGACTGAGCCCTCTATCACCCGTGGTCGTGTCAAAGTTGTAGTATTACGATGAGTGGTGTTGTGGGAGTGTCATCGTAGGGTCAATGGTACGCACCAAAGAGATGAAGCGAGGTGGCAGCCGTGGCAGCAAACACTTCTCTGGTGGAGATTATGAGCTCTAGAGTACATGTGCGGGGAGTGGTTGGTGGATTGGATGTCGTACGATTGTTCAAACAGTTTGGCCGGGCGAAGGCGCGTGATCAGGTAGTTCTTGTCCATCACCAGACAGGGGTACCAACGCGCGCACTCCCGCTCGCCGAACAGCACCAGAACAGAGACCTCTCGTGTCGCGCCCTGTGGGGCGATCGTCCATCCCAGCGGTAAGACGAAAGCAGCTTCGTGGGAGGGGAACAACAGGGTGTGGCGGTACAGCAATGGACTTGCGCTTGTAGGTTAGGTTGAGCTGGAGCAGGAACTGCGGTTTGTCGTGCGTCCACTTGACAGGGCTGAGGGCGGTCACCTTGCCAACGATGCTCACCTGCCCTCGGAGCGTAAGAACATGAGATCGACAGGCCGACGTCGTCAGTTCCCTCAAGGAGTTGAAGGTGGTGCCCGCGTACCTGCTCCTTCTTCTTCCTCTTTGCCGAAGGCTCTCCCGACTCGTGGTCGAACAGCTCTTTTGTGAGCCCCTACGAGTAGTGTGAAAATGGCCAGCACCAGCATTGGCTAAGCATCAGGGCCAGCAGTTCACGACTCATAGGGCAGTACCGCTCTCAGGGCGACGTGTCGCGGGACCAGAGGCTTGTAGCGCTCACCGAGTGCTTGAATCGACGCCGGACTCGCTTGTGGATTACTAGGGTCGAGCAGCGGAACCCACTGACTGATCTCCAGATAGCCGGGCAACTCTGGGCCAACATAAACATATCAGTCATTGACGCGTCATTCATACTGCTAAGGGAAGTGCACCGTCAGGCGACGACGGTGGCGTGTGGGTGGGGATGAAGTTGGCGCTGGAGATCAGAATAATTTGGCCAACGGCGGATGGGTCCGGCTCTAGCATCTCGCAGGCCAGGCAACCGCTTCTGTCCTCCAGGTACAAACCGACCCCCTTGCGCAGATCGGTCTCTCGGCGCACAGAAGCATTGCCTGAGAGGACTCGCGTGAGTCGTGTGCCCGCAAGGGCACTGGCCGAAGCGAAGAGTGCTAGTACCTGACTTGAGCCGAGCCATGAGGATGAATGGCACCTGGCGAATGGGCGATGACGCCGTCATTTGGACACTATCGCGCGGTAGGGCGAACAGGTCGGGCGGAGGGGACGACCGGCTTGCCGGGGAGGGTTCCACTTCGGAACGAAAGAAGGCGCCCAGGTCACAGCCGACAAAGCCCGCCGGCGGCGCCGTTATAAGGCGCCTGCTGGTCCGCGCTGTACTCGTGGTCGTGGTCATGGTCGTACTGGTGCTTGTGGCCATCCGATGATCGCCGTCGCTCACACTCGCCCGCGACGCCCTCAGTAAATCGGCAAGACTGATGGGCGGCAGGTTCATGGCACACCAGAACGGCTCCTGTTCCTCTACATCGCACGTCTCCGATCTGTTTTGACGGTTGTCCACCATGGCAAGTGAGCTGGTGTGATGATGAGCAGTAGGTGTACGTACCGCAGCTGGCGTAGAGCATGGAGGAGAGCCTGGCACAGGCGCGGAGCCAACTCGAGCGCTGCCGCGGGAGAGGAGGAGTCGGCTGAGGCAGGGAGCGAGGGCGAGAAGAGCGGGGAGGAGGGTGAGACCGAGCCTGCGGCTGAGGAGGGGCAGGAGTAGAGTGCGCATGTGGCAGCGGCGTAGAGGTGGTCGAGCCAGCGGCGCTCTCCAGACGACAGGCTGTCCACGTCGAGGGGCAGCCGCTCCTCGAGCCCGGCCCACCACGGTCTGCTGCCCGTAAGGATTTCGTCCTCTCCTCGCCGGTTGCTGCTGTAGTGCCATTGTCCCCTCGTGCTCCCCATGCGCTCGTCCAATTCCTCATCTTCCTCCGGGTCCTTCTCCATTCTGTTGCGAGCTGAATGATTTGCCGGAAATCAAAAAAATGGCGCGAAACAGCTCAGGTTCCGCTGTTTCGATTAAAGTTTGGAAAACGTTTCGAAAAGCGGAAAATTTTATCCAATACCACCTTTTTGGGAGGATGGGGGAACCAAACCAACACCAACAGCGCAAGCAGACTGGAGCAGAGACAGCAAACGATAAATGAGAAGCACGCGAGGTGCCAATTTGCAGAGGCTGGCGCACAAATCGACGACGGCGGTGACTGGCGCGAGGGCGCTGCTGCCGGCTGAATGTCGCGCCACCGCCACCAGGACCACCCCACCTCGTATGTCCCCTCTTTTTTTTCATTATCAATCAGGCGTTGTGCTCTCACAATCTCGTGACCTCAAAAGAGAGTGCTCATCTCATGTTGTTCGTACCACTATGCACCACGACAGCGGCACCGACCTACGCGTACCAGGACAAACTGCCCTCGCTGCCCGTGCCGCCTCTTGAGGAGACGCTGGCCAAGTACCTTCGCTCACTGCAGCCCTTTGAGATGCTGGGTGCGCCTTCCTTCCCCTACACGCGCACTCGACTCGATTGTGGTCTCACTCCATTCCCTTTGGTTGCGGCTCGGCGCTGTGGTGCGCAGGCATCTTCTCGCCGGAGGAGATGAAGCGCACGCGTGCGCTGGCCGAGGAGTTCAAGGCCGCTGGCGGTCGCGGCCAGCGTCTGCAAAGCAAGCTCGTGGCGCGCTCGCAACAAAAGCGTAACTGGCTTGAGGAGTGGTGGTACGTGATGTTATGCACGCTAGCATCGATCGTTGTCCCTCACCGCGATGTCCCTCTTCTCTGTGCCCCAAAAGGCTCAAGTACGCGTACAACATCTGGCGGTGCCCTACGCCGGTGAACGTGTCGTACTACTTCCTCTTCGACGAGAAGGTGCAGGGACCCGAACGCCCCGACGTCTCGCAGTCCCTTGTGGCGTCCCTTTGCATCAAGGGTGAGTATGCGCTACACTGCTCTTCTGGCTGCCATGCTCGCTTCACTGAGCCGACTGCTATGTTGTTTGTTGTTTGTGGGATGTAAACAGGCGTGCTGGACTTCAAGGCTGTGCTTGACAAGCAAGGCGTGCCTGCGGAGATGATGCGGGGCACGGTGCCGTTGGACATGAGCCAGTACTCGAAGCTCTTCACCACCGCTCGCTACCCACAGCAGGGCGAGGACTACGTAATGCGACTCTTTCCCTCCTCGCACGTCAGAACCAGTCGCACGCTCTCTTTTCCTGTCCTGTGTCTCACGATGCGCCCCTATAGATTGCCACTTTCGAGCCGGAGCCCTACGTCCTCGTACTGAGCAACAAGCAGTTCTACGTGCTCGATGTTCTCGACAAGGCATCCAACCGCGCGCTCACCGTGAAGGAGCTGCAGGCACAGATCGAGCGGATCTTGCAGGCCAGCCAAGAGTCCAACGACGGTACGACCCATGCTAGGCCCCAGTCGCACTGAGATGCGCCAGAGCTAAAGTGTGATGCCATTGATGGGCGCACAGGGCTCGGCGTGGGTATCCTGACCGGCGAAGACAGGGACAAGTGGGCCAAGGCCCGCCAGGAGTTGGTTTCCATCTCGGCCACCAACGCACGCAACCTCGACGTCATTGACAAGGCCCTCTTCGTGCTGTGCCTTGACGAGGTACTACCCATGACGTCACTCACCACTTCTTTTGGGACCTGTAGCTGCTCACCCCAATCACATGATAGGAGAGCCCGCGTGACGTGGACACGGCCGGGCATCTGTGCCTCGTCGGCAACGGCGAGAATAGGTGGTACGACAAGATCGTGCAGTACATCGTGTTCAAGAACGGCCGCGGCGGACTCAACGGAGAGCACACGTGCGTGATCCGATCGGCAACAAAAATCATATTTATGCACGGGTCTCACCTCGCTCTCTCCTGTGGGGTGCCGCTACACAGGCCCATCGATGCGCCGACCGCTGGCGCAATGACGGACCACATGCTGCGCTACCTTCGCAGGGCGCAGGAGTCGTCGCTGCCGTCCGAGGAGCAGTCTGTGGCGTCCGACCTGCGCGCGCCCACCAAGCTGCAGTGGACGCTCTCGCCCTCTCTGCGCACCGCCCAGGAAGAGTGCGGCACTTTCTTTCACATTATTTTTAATTTCTTTAATTTCTTTAATTTCTTTTGCTCACACCTGGGTTGCAGGGCGGTGGAGAGCTACGGCAAGGTGGGCCAGGATGTGGACTTCCGGCTGCTCCATTTCCGCACCTACGGTGCCGACTGGATCAAGGAGAAGGCCAAGCTCAGCCCGGACTCGTACGTGCAGATGGCCCTCCAGCTGGCCTACTACAAGCTCTACCACACCGGTACGCTCCCTCGCAACCGCGCCTGGGCGTAGAAACATTCCCGAAATGCCGAGCAGAGTAAGGTGGCTGACGCGACAAAACTGCCGCAGGGACGGCCACGTACGAGACTGGCCAGACGAGGCAGTTCTACCACGGGCGTACAGAGACCGTGCGTTCGTTCTGCGCCGAGTCGGTCGAGTGGACCAAGGCCATGACCGACGCTTCGGCGCCCAAGCAGAAGCGGATCGACCTTCTACGCAAGGCCATCGAGCACCACTCCAAGGCTCTCATGGCCGACGCCACTAATGGTGCGACATACATTCATCAAACCTAGCAAACACTGCACACCGCACACACTAACAAAACTGCTACGTGCGCTTTTCCTGCGCAACAGCCCGCGGGGTTGACAGGCACCTGCTCGGACTGAAGCTGGTGGCGATGGAGGACGAGGAGGAAAAGAGCCTGGGCATGCCTGAGCTGTTCAAGGACAGGGCCTACGCGGAGAGCTCCACCTTCCGCCTGTCCACCAGCAACATGCCCGGCAAGCTTTACATCAGCGGTAAGCCTTGCTTGTGATGATGCCTGCACGCAATAATGCCTCACGCACGTCTGACGCTATGCAGGCTTCGGGCCAGTCGCGGCGGACGGCTACGGCGTCTGCTACGGCACGCGCAACGACATGCTGCAGTTCACCATCACCTCCCTTCGCTCGTGCCCCACAACCGGTACCGCTATCTATCATCAGACTGCTCACCTCCTCGTACGCGGGTCTGACCCGCTTGTGCGTCCCGCGGGCTGTGGCATGTGCACCGAGCAGACTCGGCCCGGATGCGCGAGACGCTGCACAACACGCTCGTGGAGATGGGCGCCCTCTTTGCCGATGCCGGCCAGGCCAAGCTGTAGGTTTGATGGCCATCGCATAGACAAGAAACAGTCCTACCACCGAGAAAGGGAAAAAGCTCCTTTTTTGTCCTAACTAGTGTCACATCACGATCTTCTTCGGCAAGGTGACCCAACCTCAACCACAACGACGACGACCCAAGCCACATCACAAGCTCACATGACTAACTCTCTCCTGCTCATTGCGCCGCAGCGGCGCTGCTCCCTGTACACAGCCCAAATGTTCACCCCTTTCCTCCTCTTCTTCCTCCTCTCAGCCTACAGTCCTCTGTCCTCCTGTGGAAGAAGTACCCTCCCCCCCCCGCTACGCTGCACCCCTCCTTCTTGTAGTTGTTGTTTTATTATTGATTTTTTATTTTTGATATTCCTCCCTGCCGTACCCGAACCAGACACAGGCCAAACTTTCGGGACACCACCCTGCACCCTGACGTTATCTCAGACGAAAGTGTCGGACGGGCCGGCGCTGGTGGAATATAAGGGCGTACTCGTGGCCGGTTCGCAACAAGTTCTGCAAGCTGTGCTGCAGTTCCCCGATGTCTTCGTCAACTCGGAGGCGGGCGGTCAGTTTATATGGGAGCTGGAAACCGACTCGGCACCCACCTGCAACTTGCCGGACTATCTGACCGAGGACTACTACCAGGGTCCAGTGGGCATCCCGGCCGGGTCGAGCCATTTGTTTGGGTACTTGTGGGACTCGCCCGACCCGGCGAATATCACCATCACCGAAATCAGCTGCACGTCCCCTAACCTCCGCAGTCCCTCGCCTACCACTACTCCCTCGCCCACCATCTCGACCACTCCAACGCCTACCATCTCCACTACTTCCTCGCCCACCATATCGCTCACTCCTTCGCCTACCATCTCGACCACTCCTTCGCCCACCATATCGCTCACTCCCTCGCCCACCATATCCACCACACCTTCGCCCACCATATCGCGTTCTCCCTCGCCCACCATATCGCTCACTCCTTCGCCTACCATCTCGACCACTCCTTCACCCACCATCTCTACTACTCCCTCGCCACCTATCTCGACCACTCCCTCGCCCACCATTTCTACAACACCTTCGCCCACCATATCGCTCACTCCTTCGCCTACCATCTCGACCACACCTTCACCCACCATATCGCACACTCCCTCGCCCACCATCTCTACCACACCTTCGCCCACCATATCGCGTTCTCCCTCGCCCACCATATCGCTCACTCCTTCGCCTACCATCTCCGCTACTCCCTCTCCTACTATCTCGACCACTGCCTCACCTACCATCTCTACAACTCCTTCACCCACTGTTTCGACGTCGGGCACGGCAACTCCCTCTCCGACACCTTCTGCCTTGACGTCCGCCACGACCCGGTCTCCGACACCGTCCCCCGTGTCTTTCACCTCCCTCGCCAACACCACTGCCAACTTCCAAGAGGACGCCGTCGCCATCGAGATGTCGGCTTCCGTCCAAGCAGGTCCGTCTCCGTAAAATGAGAGTGGCTGTAGCATGTTGTTAAAGCTAACTTTAGCTCGGCGGCGGATGCAATGCAGAGTCGGGAGCAGCTGCAGGGACAGTCAGTCTTGCCATCGAGTTTGCAGACATATCGGTGGGCGATAGCTACTTCTTCTCTTCGTCTTTGATTGGTGGGTTCCTTACCATCCAACATTTGAAGTGGTGGCAGAGCAACACTCATCAATGGTACGTGTGGTGTGTGTGTGTGTGTGCGGCTGACAGGGCTGAGACGAACAACGACACAATCTTCGGATGAGTTGACGACCTACACCTTCACCGGACAGGTCGACGACATCACCTCCGTCAGCCAGTCGTTCACCTTCCACCAGAACCGCACGGCTGAGGACTTTGCTGGCCTGGCCTACGAGGTCGGGGCCAGCACCGTCAAGTGGTCCATCCGCCTGGAGAACATAGCCGAGCTCCTGCGTGGACCACAGCGAGTGACCATGCGTTACAGCCTCGACAGCGTGTTCGCCTCTGGGGCCGGTGGCGCGGCAGCCACTGAGGCGGGGTTCGACACCCGCTGGGCGCCGGAGCGGAGGAACCACACACCACGGCGCAACGTGACCACCTACTACCTCACTCTCAACCGCCCATCGGGCCGCGTGGTGGCCAGAGTGGAAGTGTTCGACCTTGCGCTGGTCGACGGCGACACCGCCGCCCACCTGCGACCAATCGCCCACGCCATCAGACTGCGGCCTGCCGCCAGCGGAGTACGCGCGGGCTTCATGCTCGAGCTGGCCTTCCCGTACTACAACGACACGCTGGCCTACGACCCGGCCATCGGGATGGGCACCCTGCTCAACCGCGACGACGGCAAAGGCGGTAGCGGCGACAACAGTGCGATGGTGATCGGCGTGGCTGTGGCCGTCCCGCTCGCCATCGTGGGCGTAGTTGTGGTGATCATCTTCGGAGTCGTTGTCGGCATGCGACGCCAGAAAGCCACCGCTGCGATGGAGCGGGCTATCAATTTTGATAGCAACTGCTATGTAAATTCACAGGTGCTGTGAGCGCAGCACGCGGAACGTAATTTTGTGTAATGTTTTTTCTTTCTCATTTCTTTCCTTCTCTTGTAGCGCCCCAGAATTTGAAGCAGGCACCCCATTTGCATCATCTTCACCACAAAATTCGATCGAGAGAGATGTCCACTACAGAAGAACCCACAGTGGCTGTGCCAGTGGCGGAGGAGCCTAAGAAGACGGAGGAAGCCGTAGCCAACGGTGATGCTGGTGGCGCGGCCGAATCAGCGGCCAAGAAGAAGCGCAACAGGAGGAAGAAAAAGAAGGCCGCTGCCGGCGGTGGTGCCAACGCTCGTACGTACCTGCTTTTGCTTGCCCACGTCTTAAAAATCGGCTTGTTTTCGTCTCTTTTTTGTCTCCATTTGCGATTTACTCGTCATTTCATCTCTCCACCATTATGTACAGCCGGGGAAGAAGAGGAGGAAGGTGAGGATGGAGGCGAGGAGGCACCTGCAGCCTCCGCTGCGTCTGAAGATGCTGCCCCCGCGGCGGGAGGTACCTCTGCCCGGTACCCCTTCTTTCGCATTCGTTGTGTGATTGATCCTTGTTTGTAGCGGGAGGAGCGAAAAAGAAGAAGAAGAAGAAGAGCAAGGCCGGTGGTGCCGGAGGCGCAGTGCAGCAGCAGCAGCAGGGCGGTCAGCCTAAGAAGCAGCAGAAGAAGGGCACCAGCAACCCCAACCGTACATACACCTCCACCCCTTCGAAGGGCTTCAGTTTTATACATTAAGTGAGATGGTGTTGTAATCCTGGAATTGTGGCCCGTGTGTGTGTGTGTGTGTGTGTGTGTGGTGTGCAGACATCCGAGTGCTTGGCGACTGGGGCGCGGACTACCCCTACGGCCAGACCTCGCCGCCCTCCAAGCCTGTCGTCACGCTCTTCCCCAACGGCGACTACCCCACCGGTGAGATCATGGACTATCACCAGGACTTGTACGCCGCCTGCTCTTCGTTCTCGTTGGCCATAGCTCTTCTCCTGCGCTGAGCATTAACTGACTGGTGGACGCTGTGTGTGTGTGTGTGTGTGTGTGTGTGTCGTGTCGTGGTTGTTGCATGATGAATAGCAACACGTGGCGTACGACGTCGGCCGAGAAGCGCGAGTTGGACAGGCTCACGACGGACGTGTACCGAGAGGCGCGGCTTGCCGCCGAGGTGCATCGGCAGGTGCGGCAATACGCCGAGGGCATCATCAAGCCCGGTGCGCGGTTGATTGACATCTGCGAACAGCTCGAGAACATGAACCGCAAGCTCGTCAAGGTATCCACCACGACACACACGACACACACGACACACACGACACACACGACACACACGACACACGACACATACGACACGACCAACGACACGACCAACGACACGACACACAACGCAAGAAGAGAAGTAGTGACACCGCCGGACATTTGCAGGAAAACGGTCTGCAGGCGGGCATCGCCTTCCCGACCGGTTGCTCGCTCAACTACGTGGCGGCTCACTACACGCCCAACAATGGCGATTTCACGGTGCTGGGCTACGACGACGTGATGAAGATCGACTTTGGCACGCACATCAACGGGCGCATCATCGACTGCGCCTTCACGGTGGCGTTCAACCCCAAGTTCGACCCGCTCCTCCAGACCGTCAAGGACGCCACAGAGGCCGGCATCAAGGCCGCGGGCGCCGACGTGCGACTGTGCGACGTGGGCGCAGCCGTGCAGGAGGTCATGGAGGCCGGGGAGATCGAGCTCGACGGCAAGGTCTACCAGAGTACGCGCCCTGACCACCCCACACCATGCCAGCCCTGACCAAACAGGGCTGCGCTCCCACGTGATGCGAGCGGTGCTAATGTTTAATAATATGTTGACAGTCAAGAGCGTGCGCAACCTCAACGGCCACTCGATTGCGCCCTACGTCATTCACGCCGGCAAGTCCGTGCCGATCGTCAAGGGCGGCGAGGCCACCAAGATGGAGGAGGTGCGCCCTTCCTTTTTGCGAGTCTCACTCACATTTGCTGATGGTTGTGATTGTTGTGGTGATGATGATGGGGTGGTGTCAACAGGGTGAGTTCTACGCGATCGAGACCTTCGGCTCGACGGGCAAGGGCTACGTGAACGAGGACCTCGAGTGCTCGCACTACATGAAGAACGCCCACGCTGCTCACGTGCCCCTCAGGTACACACCCAACATCACACACACACACGACACACACACACACACACACGACACACGCACACACACAGAACAATTTGTTAATCACAACGGCCTGCCGCTGGGAACACGACAGGAGCCAGAAGTCGAAGGCGCTGCTGGCCAACATCACGAAGAACTACTCGACGCTGGCCTTCTGCAAGCGCTGGCTCGATCGCTCGGGCGAGAAGGCCTACGCGCTCGCCCTCAAGAACCTGTGCGACGTGGGCCTCGTCGACGCCTACCCGCCGCTGTGCGACGTCAAGGGCTCCTACGTGGCCCAATACGAGCACACCATCGTGCTGCGGCCCACCTGCAAGGAGGTCCTCTCCCGCGGCGAGGACTACTAGACCACACCCCTGACCCTCTCCTACCTCCCGCTACATGACTCCTGACCCTCCACTCCTGCTCACCACAACATGATCATCATCTCCGGTCCTCCTCGTTGCCCTGGCCCAGTTACGGAGCACAGCTACCATGTTTGTTGATGCTCAACATCAGAAAAGGTAAGCTGGTGCTGATCAGCACTAGAATAGGTAATAATGAAGTGCAACTAGCTCAGGCGCCGCACCACAAGCTTGATAGAGTACCGCTGCTGATTGAGAGAGATGATGGCATCGTCGCCCTCGAGCTTCATCACGGTGGGACCTTCTACAGCGAAGAGGGCGGTGGTGCCCGAGTTCGGGCAGGTGCCGACCGAGATCTGGGAGCGCATCTTCCTCTTCATGGGCGTCGCTGGCGTGGCCAAGATGCGCACCCTCTCCACCACGTGCGCCCGCATCGGCTCCTCAGTCCTCGAGCGAGGCGGCACCATCACCACATCCTTCGACGCAATCATCACCGTCCACCCAGTTGAGCCCATTGTTAACATGAAGAAGGTGGAGCGACCAGAGGAAAAGAAGAGGGAGAAGACGATGATGAAGGAGAAAGTGGTGGAGGAGAAGAAAGTAGCGGATGAAGATGAAGATGAAGACGAGGCACGACTGACGGCTCTGGTCAAGAGGGAGAAGCAGAAGCGCAGGCGAGGCGAGGGCCTCTGGGAGCCGCACATGCGCGACAGCATCCTGGCGCGCGCCCGGACGGCCACCATCGACCAGTGGGCCGCGCTGAGCCGCAACAAGCGCCTGTGGCGCAGCGTGCGTGGGTGCCCGGCCACCAAGCGGCGCCTGCTCCAGGCCCTGCAGGACTTCTTCCACGTCGACGAGGCCTCCGGCATGTGGCACTCTCTCTTCCGTTCTTCTGGTACTACTCTCCATCTTGCACTCTACGCCTCATTTTACTTCTTCGACTGGTTCAACTTTGGTTGATGTGGTTTGTTTTCTTTGGGGGGGGGGGTGAGTAGACAAAGAAAAGAAGGTGCGGCTGCCGTCGATCAAGAGCCTGCAGACGGTGCTCGACGTGTGCAAGTCGCCGGCGCTGCTCGACGTCATCCTCGAGATGCCGATGAGCTTCATCGCCAAGTGCCTCCACCTGCTCAAGGGCGCCAAGGCCTCGCGCGGCGACTTTGCCGTCATCGGCCAGCTGGCGCTGAGCCGATCGCTGCCGGGCGGGATCGTGGCCGAGTGCGGCGAGCTGCTGGCCAACGGCGGGCTGAGCCGCGGGGCCGGCGTGAAGGACATCGGCGTGGTGCTGGCGCTCAAGCATCGGTGGTGCGAGGACTGGCTCATCGACACCCTCAAGCGACTCGTTCCCAAGGCCGACGTACCACGCCCACCACACATATACACCCCCTCTACTACGAATGGAGAATGGTGGTGATTTGATCGCCTCACTGGTCCATGACACAATGGCGACGACGAGGACAGGTGGACATGGTGAGCCAGATCGCGTACCACGAGGGCATGGTGCCCACGCAGTCGGCCGAGCTGCACGCGGCGATCAAGAAGCGGCTGGTGGGCATCCTGGCGACGGCCAACTTCCAGGACGTGCAGTACCTCAAGGACTGCCAGTTCGAGTTCGAAGTACGCCCAACCCGCCATCACCATTCAGTCGTCTCGATTTGACTGCTTACTGTGAGGTTTTGGTGTGTGTGTGTGTGTGTGTGTGTGTGTGTGTCGTGTGTCGTGTGTCGTGTTGTGTGTGGTGTTGTGTGTGTTCCTGCGTGCGGGTGCGTGTGATTGAACGACCAGGGGTGGAAGAGTCAGGAGGCGATCGGGGAGCGGCTGGAGCAGCTAGTCAAGCAGCACGCGTACTCGCTGGGCCACTTCAACTGCAGCTGGCTCTGGCGCCAGAACGGCACCGGCGGCCAACAAGGGCAGCGGGGCCGCGATACCACAAACATTCACCCGCACGCCATCAGAAGGAGGCCGACGCCGGTCGAGAAGCAGTTCGACCGCTTCCTCGTGGCCAAGAGGTCGGCCGAGGCCGCAGCTCAGGGCTCGGCTTCGGCATCGAACTCCACCGTGGAGCAGACCCACTGTGCGGCCGGTATGACGGGCAGGAAGGAGAGTTTCCTTTCGCCCAGCTTTCTCTACTGGGCGCCGCCCAACAGACGCACCGCCCATCGGTGGGCCGCAAAGTCTGTCAACCCGCAGAAGCACTTCGCCAAGGCCATCGAGCGGCTCACGCCCGACGACGCCTTCGACTCCCTCCACCCTGGTCCGCTCTTCGTTCTTTCGCTTTCGCTTTCGCTTTCGCTCTTTCTGATGATGCCAGTGCAGCCAAGGGAATGGGAAGCTGCAGCGTCGAGAGGATGGTGGCCCTGCTCTACCGAGGCCTGGTGAGCAAGCCGATCGTCGACAAGCTGTGCGAGTTCATGCGCACCTGCGCCACTGTCGACCTCGAGAACCTCTGCTGCGACAGCAGCCTCGTGCGGCTGACGCCCGTCTTCCACGAGCTGGTCGACCGACTGGTGGCTGCGCTGACCACGTTCGAGACCCTGGAGCTGGTGGTGCGGCTGCGGCAGTCGTGGGTCGAGTGCGTGCTCGACGCCGCGCCGGGCGGCCTCTTGGCGCGGCGCGTGCTGGAGCGGCTCGACTTATCGTACCACATCGCCAACGCCGACGCCACGTGCATGGTGGCGCTGCTGGCCAGCCCGCGGCTCTACGGGTTCGTGCGGTGCAAGCGGCGGCACATGGGCGAGGCGGCGGTGGCGCTCAAGCGGCTCATCTCGACCATGGTCAACGTCGAGGAGCTGGTGTGCCTGCTTGTGCGGCCCGAGGTGGCGCGCGCCGTGCGCGAGCTGGACAGCGACCAGTGCCGGCTGGTGCAGGCCGTCGACGAGAAGCTCACCATCCACTTGGTCCCGCTGGCCAGCACCACCTGCCTGCGCCTTCTCCACAACCTCGTCCTCAGCAGTAGTAGTAGCCCTGGGCCTGACTCTGACGACGCCGCGCTACCACCGATCGTGAAGATGAGCGACGATCTGCGGGCGGCAATGCTGCATCGGCTGTTCATGCTCATCGCCGAGTGTCGATCGCTGGACGACCTCAACGACATCGTCGGCGAGTACGACCCCGACAGCCCGCGCCTTGCCGGTGACGATGCGCCGCTGCGGCATCTGGCGTTCTTCAACGAGCGCGAGCGGGACGCGCTGTGGGGCGAGATGATGGCGGAGAGCCGCGCGCTGCAGGAGTCGATCATGGCAGCGCTGGAGAACGTGGCCAGCGCGGGCATGCCGCGGCGCGACCTGCGGCGGCTGCCCAACTGTCCGTGGATGTGGCACCAGGTCAACGAGCGCGAGCCGCTCAAGTTCTTCCTGCTCCAGCAGAGCCTTCTCGCCATCGACGACGACGCCGCCCCGGCCTCGCCCACCGCTCCCACTCCTCCTTTGTCGTCGTCTGGCCATTCGATGATGATGACGACAGGACCCTGTTCGCCGACTCGTGAGCGCCGAGTGATTGGCAGACATGAGCCACTATGAAGGCAAGCAAGCTGACAAATGGTGAACAAGATCAACATCTTTGGCTGTGGGCCGATTGCAAACGATCCAGCACAGAGTAGCTTTGCCAAAGCGTTATTTTTAAAAATAAATAATAAATAATAAGAAATAAAACACATTCCATCACGTTGTGAGAGGTGTGGCCCAGGGCAGGGTGTGGTCTAGTAGTCCTCGCCGCGGGAGAGGACCTCCTTGCAGGTGGGCCGCAGCACGAACGTGTGCTCGTATTGGGCCACGTAGGAGCCCTTGACGTCGCACAGCGGCATGAGGGCGTCGACGAGGCCCACGTCGCACAGGTTCTTGAGGGCGAGCGCGTAGGCCTTCTCGCCCGAGCGATCGAGCCAGCGCTTGCAGAAGGCCAGCGTCGAGTAGTTCTTCGTGATGTGGGCCAGCAGCGCCTTCGACTTCTGGCTCCTGTCGTGTTCCCACCGCCGTGTGCGCGTGCGGTGAGGCGTGTGTGCGGTGCGTAGCAAAAATGGGCTTGAAGCGAGTACCTGAGGGGCACGTGAGCAGCGTGGACGTTCTTCATGTAGTGCGAGCACTCGAGGTCCTCGTTCACGTAGCCCTTGCCCGTCGAGCCGAAGGTTTCGATCGCGTAGAACTCGCCCTGTTGACACCACCCCATCATCAGCATCATTAACACCCCAGCGAATCCATTCTGAGAGGGAGGTCGGACCTCCTCCATCTTGGTGGCCTCGCCGCCCTTGACGATCGGCACGGACTTGCCGGCGTGAATGACGTAGGGCGCAATCGAGTGGCCGTTGAGGTTGCGCACGCTCTTGACTATCAACATATTATTAAACAGTTTTAGTTGACATCGCACGTGGTGAGCACACACACACACACACACACAACACACACAACACACACACACATACACACACAGGCAACGAGCGGGGGGGGGGCTACTAGGGTAAACTTTGCCGTCAAGCTCGACCTCGCCGGCCTCCATGACCTCTTGTATGGCTGCGCCCACGTCGCACAGTCGCACGTCCGGACCCGCAGCCTTTCAAACGATAAAACGAAAACGACAACGAAAACAAAAACGAAAACGAAACAATAGTCAGTCTAGGGGGGGTGGGGGGTGCAGGGGCTGGCCAGCGCTCAAGGGGTACCTTGATGCCTGTGTTGGTGGCGTCCTTGACGGTCTGGAGGAGCGGGTCGAACTTGGGGTTGAACGCCACCGTAAAGGCGCAGTCAATGATGCGCCCGTTGACGTGCGTGCCAAAGTCGAGCTTCATCACGTCGTCGTAGCCCAGCACCGTGGTATCGCCGCTGTTGGGCGTGTAGTGAGCCGCCACGTGATTGAGCGAGCAACCGGTCGGGAAGGCGATGCCCGCCTGCAGTCCATTTTCCTGCAATAGGCCTGATGTGAGCATTTTGCTATGTGTGTCGTGTGCGGTAGTTGGTGTGTCGTGTGTGTCGTGTCGTGTCGCGTGGGCGATAGGTGGTGTCGTGGTGGATACCTTGACGAGCTTGCGGTTCATGTTCTCGAGCTGCTCGCAGATGTCGATCAACCGCACGCCGGGCTTGATGATGCCCTCGACGTATTGCCGCACCTGCCGATGCACCTCGGCGGCAAGTCGCGCCTCGCGGTACACGTCCGTCGTGAGCCTGTCCAACTCGCGCCTCTCGGCCGACGTCGTACGCCACGTGTTGCTGCCACCACCAACCGACACACAGCGCCCATGCACTGGTTACTTGGTGCACTAAACCACACACACACACACACAACACAAACGCACACAAGATGCCGTACAAGTCATGGTGATAGTCCATGATCTCACCGGTGGGGTAGTCGCCGTTGGGGAAGAGCGTGATGACGGGCTTGGAGGGCGGCGAGGTCTGGCCGTAGGGATAGTCCGCGCCCCAGTCGCCAAGCACCCGTATGTCTGCACGCACACGCACACGCACACGCACACGCACACGCACACGCACACGCACACGCACACGCACACGCACACAGCACCATCACCCATTACAACGATCATCACCAATCCAAGCGTGCTTTGCGTAGGTGGAGTGTGGCGAGCGGGGGGTACGGTTGGGGTTGCTGGTGCCCTTCTTCTTCTGCTGCTGCTGCTGCTCGCCTCCGGCACCACCGGCCTTATTCTTCTTTTTCTTCTTTTTCGCTCCTCCTGCTGCCCCCCCCCAAGTTGATAAGTATCTAAAAAATACTATCTACCGAGGCGTGGGACGAGTACGCGTCGTACCTACTGATGCGCAGGTGGCAGCCGCGGGGGCGGAAGCAGCGCTTGCATCCTCTGCACTCTCCTCGCCCTCTTCTCCCTCCTCTTCACCGGCTGTGCACAAAGAAGAGATTAAATCGCGAACATGCTCGAATCGAGATTGATCAAAAAAGCAGGTACGTACGAGCAGCGCCACCGCCGGCAGCGGCCTTCTTTTTCTTCCTCCTGTTGCGCTTTTTCTTGGCCGCCGATTCGGCCGCGCCACCAGCATCGCCGTTACCCCCAACCGCTGCTTCTTCTTCCTCCGTCTTCTTCTTCGGCTCTTCCGCCGCTGCTGGCACAGCAGCCACTGTGGCCTGATCCACGATGCCGGTGGTGGTGGTGGACATCTCTCAATCAATTTTGTGTTCTGTACGCCTTGCCTTCATACTCCTCTTTTAACAGCTGGAGCCAATCAAGAAAAAGACCGGAAGAGCCAACGTTATAAACATGCTCTCTTAACTGTACAACATTAAACACAAACATTGATGGAGCCAAGGGGTGGAGGAGATGGCCCAGTAGTGGCTCAAACAGCAGTGCCTCGGCGCCCACGAGTCGGCGAACAGGGTCCTGTCGTCATCATCATCGAATGGCCAGGCGACGACGAAGAAGAAGTGGGAGAGGTGGGCGAGGCCGGGGCGGCGTCGTCGTCGATGGCGAGAAGGCTCTGCTGGAGCAGGAAGAACTTGAGCGGCTCGCGCTCGTTGACCTGGTGCCACATCCACGGACAGTTGGGCAGCCGCCGCAGGTCGCGCCGCGGCATGCCCGCGCTGGCCACGTTCTCCAGCGCTGCCATGATCGACTCCTGCAGCGCGCGGCTCTCCGCCATCATCTCGCCCCACAGCGCGTCTCGCTCGCGCTCATTGAAGAACCCCAGATGCCGCAGCGGCTCGTCGCTGCCGGGGTGGAGGCGCGGGCTGTCGGGGTCGTACTCGCCGACGATGTCGTTGAGGTCGTCCAGCGATCGACACTCGGCGATGAGCATGAAAAGCCGATGTAGGATCGCCGCCCGCAGCTCATCGCTCATCTTCACGATCGGTGGTGGCGCGGCGTCGTCAGAGTCAGTCCCAGGGCTACTACTGCTGCTGAGGACGAGGTTGTGGAGAAGGCGCAGGCAGGTGATGCTGGCCAGCGGCACCAGATGGATGGTGAGCTTCTCGTCGACGGCCTGCACCAGCCGGCACTGGTCGCTGTCCAGCTCGCGCACGGCCCGCGCCACCTCGGGCCGCACGAGCAGGCACACCAGCTCCTCGACGTTGACCATGGTCGAGATGAGCCGCTTGAGCGCCACCGCCGCCTCGCCCATGTGCCGCCGCTTGCACCGCACGAACCCGTAGAGCCGCGCGCTGGCCAGCAGCGCCACCATGCACGTGGCGTCGGCGTTGGCGATGTGGTACGACAAGTCGAGCCGCTCCAGCACGCGCCGCGCCAAGAGGCCGCCCGGCGCGGCGTCGAGCACGCACTCGACCCACGACTGCCGCAGCCGCACCACCAGCTCCAGGGTCTCGAACGTGGTCAGCGCAGCCACCAGTCGGTCGACCAGCTCGTGGAAGACGGGCGTCAGCCGCACGAGGCTGCTGTCGCAGCAGAGGTTCTCGAGGTCGACAGTGGTGCAGGTGCGCATGAACTCGCATAGCTTGTCGATGATCGGCTTCCGCACAACGTCGTCGCGCCCGCTGCCGACGAGGCCTCGTCGATCGAGCAGGGCCACCATCCTCTCTACACCACAGCTTCCCATTCCCTTGGCTTCAATCCCAGCAAAAGATGTCACTATCAGTCAAAGAACGAAAGCGAACGCGAACGTGAAAACAACGAAAATGAAAAGCGAAAGCCAGAACGAAAGCGAAAGCGAAAGCGAAAGAACGAAGAGCGGACCAGGGTGGAGGGAGTCAAAGGCGTCGTCGGGCGTGAGCCGCTCGATGGCCTTGGCGAAGTGCTTCTGCGGGTTGACGGCCCTGGTGGCGTTGCGTCGGCTGGGTGGCGCCCAGTAGAGAAAGCCCGGCGCCAGGAAACCCACTTTCCTACCGGCGCCGGCGCAGTTGTGTTGCTGGTGATGGTCGAAGCCCGGATCCGCGGAGTGCTGTTGTGCGGCCTCGGCCGACCGCGTGGCCATGAGGAAGCGGTCGAACTGCTTCTCGACCGATGTCAGCCTCCTCCTTCGCAGCTGCGGCTGCTGCTGCGATGTGGGCGAGTAGCTACTGGCGGCCGTGCGCGGGTGGTTCTGGTGCCAGAGCCAGCTGCAGTTGAAGTGGCCCAGCGAGTACGCGTGCTGCTTGACCAGCTGCCCCAGCCGCTCCCCGATCGCCTCCTGGCTCTTCCACCCCTGGTCGTTCATTCACCCACACACCAAACCTCATCATCAGCAGGCCAAGCAAATCAAATCCCCTGAACATGGTGGTAGATTGGGAGTTGGACGTACTTCGAACTCGAACTGGCAGTCCTTGAGGTACTGCACGTCCTGGAAGTTGGCCGTCGCCAGGATGCCCACCAGCCGCTTCTTGATCGCCGCGTGCAGCTCGGCCGACTGCGTGGGCACCATGCCCTCGTGGTACGCGATCTGGCTCACCATGTCCACCTGTCGTCGTTGTCGCCATTGTGTCATGGACCAGTGAGGCGATCAAATCACCACCATTCTTCATTCGTAGTAAGGGGGGGGGATGGTGTGTGTGGCGGGCGTGGTACGTCGGCCTTGGGAACGAGTCGCTTGAGGGTGTCGATGAGCCAGTCCTCGCACCACCGATGCTTGAGCGCCAGCACCACGCCGATGTCTTTCACGCCGGCCCCGCGGCTCAGCCCGCCGTTGGCCAGCAGCTCGCCGCACTCGGCCACGATCCCGCCCGGCAGCGACCGACTCAGCGCCAGCTGGCCGATGATGGCAAAGTCGCCGCGCGAGGCCTTGGCGCCCTTGAGCAGGTGGAGGCACTTGGCGATGAAGCTCATCGGCATCTCGAGGATGACGTCGAGCAGCGCCGGCGACTTGCACACCTCAAGCACCGTCTGCAGGCTCTTGATCGACGGCAGCCGCACCTTCTTCTCTTTGTCTGCTCTCAACCATGTGTGTGAGAAAAACCAATAAACAATATTAATTTATTATAATTATAATGTTTCGTATTTCAACTTTATTTATATTTACAATATTTACAAAAAAAATAGATGGAGAGTAGTACCAGAAGAACGGAAGAGGGAGGTCCACTTGCTGGAGCCTTCGTCGACGTGGAAGAAGTCCTGCAGGGCCTGGAGCAGGCGCCGCTTGGTGGCCGGGCACCCGCGCACGCTGCGCCACAGACGCTTGTTGCGGCTCAGCGCGGCCCACTGGTCGATGGTGGCCGTCCGGGCGCGCGCCAGGATGCTGTCGCGCATGTGCGGCTCCCAGAGGCCCTCGCCTCGCCTGCGCTTCTGCTTCTCCCTCTTGACCAGCGCCGTCAGTCGTGCCTCGTCTTCATCCTCCTCTACTTTCTTCTTCACACCATCTTTGACATTCTTCTTCTCCTCGCTCATCTCTCCTTTCTCCATCTGCACTTCTTCATCTATCACTTTAACATCTCTATCGATGTTGTTGTTGCTCTTCTCCTTCGTCGTGGTGGTGGTGCCGCCTCGCTCGAGGATGGAGGAGCCGATGCGGGCGCACGTGGTGGAGAGGGTGCGCATCTTGGCCACGCCCGCGACGCCCATGAAGAGGAAGATGCGCTCCCAGATCTCCGTCGGCACCTGCCCGAACTCGGGCACCACCCTCCGCTGCTTCGTGGTCGTCGTCGATGCCGCCATCGTGGTGAAGCTCGAGGGCGACGATGCCGCCAGGTGCGCCTGGAGCTCGGGGTTGGCGGCGAAGAAGTTGAGGAGGGCCTCGCTGGGGAGCTGGGCCACCTCGCCCATAATTCGCCGCAGGCCCTCCACCTGCCCGGCAGCAGCCTTGTCTTGGCCCTGCGCCTCCATCTACCTCAACTTGTAATCCAGTAGTGGTGGTTGTAGAAGAAGCGAACGCGTTGTGGTGACGGAGACAGTGGAGAGCGAAGCCTGACAACCAGGGGTGCTAGTTGCACGGCATTCCAAACATCAAAGGAATGTGGAACACGCTTCCATTAATTTGGAATTTTTTTTGTCACAAAAAGAGAAATTGAGCCAGACAGCCAAATCTTGAGTCTGTAGATTCCTGGCATTTTTCTTGAGTTTTTGACATTCCTCACATTTACCCTTCTTGGCGCTGGGCAAGTTTGTCTGCCAGAAGGCATCACCACCACATTATTGCAGGTTTCTTGTAATGTCAGTGATCTGGAATTTTCATCTCAACTCTCTCCTTGATTGTCTCACCACAGGAGCATGCAGAGAGTGGTGCTGTGCCACTAACTGAGAGTGCAGCCTTGGGTCTTGAGTGGTGATGTGTTGGCCTCCTTTGTCTTGCTGCTGCCCTGGGTGACCTTCTGGTTGTGTATGGGTGTGTAGAAGCTGGTGTTGATAACTGCTTGGATGATGTCCTTGTTGTAGTGCACCTGCTGCTCCCTCAGCACACCATGGTGACCAACAACAGAGGGAGTGCTGCTGGCCAGGCCAGCCTTGACCTCTGGTGGGATGGTGTTGTTGTTGTGATCCAACCAGTCAAATATGGAAGGCTGTGTGACAGAGTGGATGCAGAGAAAGCCCTTGCCCTTGTATGTGTTAGGGCTCCATCCCTTGTGTGACCTGTAGTCATTCAATGAGGGTGAGCTGGAGGGGGGCAGCAGGCAGTACAGGTGAGGCAACCAGTGGTGTGTGGTGCAGGGGGGAAGAGGTACTTGAAGTACTTGTCGCCACCAGGCTTGAGGATGTCAAGTGTGCTGATGACTCTGTCTGACCTGACCATCATGTGGAAAGACTCACTGATGAGGTTGTTGTAGAACCTGTACCAGTTGGGGGAGACTGTGAGAAGCATTGCCTTGCCCACCCTGACCCTGCCCGCCACCACGATCCTTTGTCTTCTCTTTCGCATTCTTTGGTGTATTGGGATCTCGCTTGACCGCAGAAGCACGAGTGTGCAGCGACCTCAACTTAGCCCATTTTAGGGGGTCTGACACTGAAACTGCAGCGCTTTTTTTTTCCTCTTCGTTTGACTCCCGAAAACAACCAAGGTTGTGACAAACGGAAAACCTTGATTTGAATTTTGGTTTTTTACACACACACAACAGGTTAATCCTGGAATATGAGAAAGATCATGTGCTAGGCGGACATCATCAGGCACTCGCTCGTCTCCTCACACTCGTCAATGTGCTCATCTGAGGCGCTGCGCATTATCACCGGCGACTTCAACTTTCCTGCGGGGGCCAAAGAGGAAGAGGTACGCCTCGCTCTATCGTTGACGCACAGCCGGTCTTCCATCTAATTGTGGTGATTACCACGACAGGGTGTGGCGTGGAACGCGCTGCGTGGAGTCCCCACGAGCCGGGCCACACCAACGGCGTCACCTTCCCCGTAAGGACTAACTCACACGCTTGGGCGGGCGTGCAGCTGACAACACGCGGCACACGTGTGCAGGCCACGATCGAGCCCGAGCCGACTCGACCCCATCCTCTATCGCTCCGATGGCTACCGCGTGCGCGAGGTGATGACCGTGGGCGCCGAGCCCATGGGCAGGCGAGGCGGCAGCGGTGCCGCCAGCAAGGACAACTACCCTTCCGACCCCTTCGCCGTGCTCTCCCCCTAAACTCCGGTGTCTACCTTTGGTTGGCACACGACCTTTTTTTGTCCTTTGGTTTGGTGGAAGGGTGGACCATTTGAAGAACTCCACAGGGTGTGCAATGTGAAGCTGATCACTGCTCCCTGGACCACCCCCACAGCTCAGCTGCAAAGGGGAAGTGGAGCCAGGGCGCCCACAAGAAATAAGTCTAATCTTGAGTTGTGAGGCACATTGGCCTCACTACCAGAGATTAAGCTGATAAGAACAGATACTACACTTGATCTTAGCCACGAAGGCCGAGAAGATGCCTTTCCTTCTCATGTCCCCCACTATTTATACCCTGTATCTTCCCTGCTGTGTGTGGCAAAGGAAAAGTTGTGGCTTTGGCTGGGCCAATGGGTCAATCACTGCTATTCAGTGGAATGTCAGCGCCTGATAGAGTCATCAACCTGGCCCTGAGCTACATGTAGAGGGTCTTGTAGAAGGGGAGGGCGACCTTGGCCAGGTGGCGCGCCTCCTCCTCGGCGGCGAGGAGCAGGTCGGCCATGCCGATGCGCCGCGGTTCCTCCCCATCTCCCTGCCGCAGACTCGCCCGCTCCGCCGCGCGCACAATCGCGTTCTGCCGAAGAAAGAAAACAAAAAAAACACAGCAATATTAAATGTGTGCGCCGTGTGCGCACACGTGTGCGGTGGGGCCGTGTGCGGTGAAAGAAAACAATAAGAACGGACGCGTGGTGGTCGGTGGCGGGTATGGGTACCATGATGTTGCCGCCGGTGAAGTGGAACCGATGGGCGAGGAGGGTCAAGTCGACGTCGTCACCGAGCGGCACCTGGTCGGGAATGAGTCGGCGCCACAGGCGCTCGCGGGTCTCTTCTTCGGGCAGCCCGAACTCCAGCACGAAGTTGATGCGCCTAAACAGCGAATAGTCCAAGTCCTGCCGACATGGCCCACGAGTTAGCGTGTGTGTGTGTCGTGTGTGTCGTGCGTGTCGTGCGTGTCGTGTGTGTTCCTTAACTAGAAGGCAGGCGGGAAGCGGCGGTACCTCGATCTTGTCGCAGATGAGCACCACCACACCAGGGAATTTGTTGATTTGGTAGAGGACCGCATTCCGCTCGTTCAGTGTGTGCTGGTATGTTCGGTGTTGGGTGGCCGTGAGTCCCGATGCGTGCCCTCAACCATGGTGACTTCGCCATGGTGTGTGTCGTGTGTGTCGTGTGTGTCGTGTGTGTCGTGCGTCGTGTGCGTACTTGGGATGAGGGGAGTGATGAGGAGAACAGGACGGAGGCCTGATCGAACACGAGGATGGCGTCCATCTTCTTGGCCTCCTTGAACAGGGCGTCCACGTTCTTGATGCTTCCGCCCACGTACTTGATCGCCCGACCGATCTCGTAGCCTAATGAGAGGGCCGTGAGAACCACCATCTTTTCCTTCTTGGAATGATTGCGTGCGGCGCGCGTGTCGTGCGATGCGCGATGTGTGGGCGCCTCGCTTATGACGAGTCCGCGAACGGCGATGAGAACGGACCCAGTGCCTCGGCAGCGGTGCGCTTGCCCGCCCCAGGGTGGTCGCCCGAGAACAGCACTACGGTGCCCTGTTGCATCTGACTCTCAAAGCCCTGCACACTCGCCATTAGCTCTATTTCTCGTCGTAGTGCGGGCGTGCGGTGGGAGAGATGTACCCAATGGCCAAAAAGGACCTTGCGAGCCTTTTCAAAGGAGATGATGTCGCTGATGCAGCCTTGCTGCTGCTTGGTGAGCACCATGTCCTCCACACCCTGCATCCACAAGCCCAGTCCGTCCGAGTGTTACTGCACGTCCATTACACTCTACGACACACGGCACAGCCACACAACACACACAGCCACACAGCCGCCAACGCGAACCTTCTTGGGCACAACGCGCTGTTCAAAGTCGACCATCTGCAAATGGCCGCGGAGTTGGAGTTTGGCTGGTAGTGGTGTGTAGGCCGTGATCATGGCCGTCAGCAGAATTCACGGCCAAGCGTGAACCAAAATAGCAAGAAGAGTGCAGGGCACATGTGTTTACCTCCTTTTTCGAGGTCCTGCTGCTGAATGCAGATGTCCTCGCCGTTCCGTGCAATGGCGAAGGTCAGCGCCGAGAGGATCGCCTTGCAGGGTTTGGATCAAACGCGCACGTTAGCTGCGCGTCGGCTCAAAGCGAAAAAAAGAAGAAAAGAACGAAGAACGAAGAACGAAGAGTGGGAGGGAGGAAGCGGAGGCCTACGTTCTTGATGAACCCGCCGGCGAGTTCAAAGTTCATCGCCAGCTTGGTCCACTCGACGTCCGCAGCCACGGCGATGTCCGGCGGCAAGTGCGACCGCCAGATCTCCCGGCGCAGGTTGAAGTCGGGCAGCTTGAACTCGATCGCCAGGTTGATTCGCCTGATCATGATTTAAAAAAGAAGGGGGTCAGCAGCGCAGGAATGCAGGAATGCAGCGCTGGTGGAATGGTGAGTTTGTGGTGGTGGGGGCATACCGGTACATGGCCTCGTCCAAGTCGTAGGGCCGATTGGTCGCCTGGAATTCCGAGAATGCGTTCGATGCGATGACGGTTAGAGGGTGTCTGCGAAGGAGCAGAGCTGTGGTTGGTACCATGACGACGAGGCCGTCGTAGTGCTCGATCTCGGTCAGGAGGGACGTGAGGTCCACCGACTTGGACTGGTTCCTGCTCTCGAACAGTGACTCGCACTCATCTGGGTGGATTGTTGGTTGAGCGGCCGTGTTGTGTGCATGCGTGTGTGGGCGTGTGTGTGTGTGTGTGTGTGTCGTTTACCGAAGAAGATGATGGCGTCGTAGAGCTTGGCCTCGCGGAAAATGAGGCGCATGAGCTCGCTCATGTTCTTGGTCCCCAGCGAGGGGAAGTTGACCACCAGCAGCTTCTTCTGCAGGTGATTAGCAATCGCATTGGCCATCTACTCCATCCGCCCACCGCCCACCACACCCCACACCATACAACCGTAAGAGGCATTAGAGCAGTTCAAGGTCATCGCGGGGCATGTGGGCTCGTACCATGGTCTTGCCCGTGCCGCTGGGTCCGAAGAACAGCATGCACACGCCTGCGAGGAGTGAAAGTGAGCAGTGGACCACGTGAGCGCGCCGTCAGAGCGTGCAGATGCCTACGTACCGGTGCCATAGGTGAGCCTGTCCTCCAGGCCCTTGGCCTTGCAGCATTCCTTGAATGCCTCAAAGTTGTTGATGGTGTCGAGTATGAGCCTCTTTTGATCTGCGGGAAGGACCACCTGGTCCAGCTTGACCTTGGGCGAGAAGAGGTCGCTCCCATCTGTGTGTGTCGCGTGTGGCGCGTGTGGCGCGTGTGTCGCGTGTGGCGCGTGTGGCGCGTGTGTTGTGTGTGTCAGTCCGCGGATGCCGCGCATCAAGAGCTCGGGGGTGGTGGTGAGTATGTACCGACGAGCTCGGACAGCTCGGTGTCGAGCCCCACGATGTAGTCCAGCAAACGGCGGTCGATCTCCACGCTGGAGTCGAGCAGGTCGGAGCCCTTCCTGAACGGCGGATCTGAAAGCGAAATGATTCCCTTATGACACGCACGACACGCACGACACACAGTGAGTGGCGAGTCCTGTGAACCGGTTGCAGCGAATGAGAATAGAGAGTACCTCGCGTATCATGCGCGAGCTCTTGTAGAAGTAGGTGCGGTACTGGATCTGCTGCTCCAGGCCGTCGCAGAACAGCCCCAGCAACGTACCCTGCGCGAGCGGCGACAATGTAAACACTAGTACTGCGGCCGACAGAGGACAGGGTCGTGTCGAGACATGGCGTGGACAGAGACAAGCGCACCACGTCGAAGCTCTGGCGGAAGATGGGATCATCGCGCCGAGAGGAGGCCTTGCGCACGTTGGTCGAGATCATGCCCGCGATCAACGTCAGCAGGACCTGCTTCTCGAAGGTGTCTGCGAACACCGCCAAACCAGGCCAGGATTAGTGCGGCAGTGGGCCTCGCTCGGCCCTTACTACACTTGGCGTGGAGATCGGAGGAGAGTAGCGAGTACCGAGTCCCCGGAGCTGCACCAGCTGTTCGATCCTGGGCAGCCACTCGGCGTTCATGAGCGTCACGGCCAGCCGCTTCTCGATCTTCGCCTCAATACTGCGCGCCTTGGCCCTGTTTCATCATTTCAATCAGTCCAGCTCGCAAAACACACACACACACACACACACACACACACACACACACACACACACACCGCACACACGCACCTGAGCTCGCGCAAGATGGACTCAGGCTTGCGCTGGTCGGCCCGGAAGCTCGTGTCCTCCTCCGAGTCGACCTTCTTCATCCGCAGCCGCGTTTCGATGAGCGAGAATTGATCTTCTAAATACCTGCGCATCCACAGAACCATCAGTGCCCGCATCGTGTGCCGCGCGCGCGTGTCGTGCGTGCGTGCGTGTGCGTGCGTGTGTGTCGCGTGTGTCGCATCGTGTGTCGTATGTGTGCTGCATCGTACTCGAGGTCGGTTGTGTAGGGTTTGATGCTAAATGTGTCGCCTGAATCGTCATCTCCCTCTGGAGCTTCACCGTCGCTCGCCGCGGGGTGGTCTTCATCGCTTCCTTCGCCTCCCTCGCCTCCACCCAGTCCCTCCTCGCTTTCATCTTCTCCGTCGCCGCCTTCATCGTCGTCACCGTCGACGCCCTCGATCCCCGCCTCCTTGAGCAGCGCCTCAAGGTCGAATTCTTTCTGGTCGCCTTCTGCCTCTTCTTCTTCTTCTGCCGTGGCGCCGCTCTTTTCTTTCTTCTTTTTCTTCATCTTCTTCCGCCGGCCGGACTCCTGCGTCTTCGGGGTCAACGTTGGCTCCTTTTCCTTGCAAAAGTTTGGCTCCTCCATCAGAACCTCGGCCAGCGCTACACAGTACACACACGCACAGTACACACGCACACGCACACGCACACGCACACGCACACGCACACGCACACGCACACGGTTAAGATGTGAGACTAGTTCGAAAGAAGGCAGTGAACGGGCAAGGGTACCGGTCTTGTCAATCTTGAAGAACTCGTCGGTGGAGAGGGAGCAGCCGGAGAGGGCGCGCATCACCTCGGGCGACATCACGAGGAAGTGGCTGTTGAACTGCGTCGAGTACTCGTCGTCCACCTCGAAGAGGCCCTGCTTCATGTGAAGCCTCGTGGGACGAAAGAAGTCCTGTGCGCCGATCAGTCCGCCATCACCACCACCGCCACCGCCGCCACCACCACCACACGTACGAGGAGCTCGCGGTTGTTCATCTGGGCGTAGACGCCCACTTTGTGGGCCAGGTTGCGGTTGTCGAGGTTGGAGTTGAGGGCCGTGGGCGGCGGGAAGTCCTTCCCGATGTTGCACAGCAGTATGTACTCGAGCGCCTTGAGCTCCTTCGCGGACAGCTCTGTGCTCGGTGCAAAGTGGTATGGGGCGGGGCAGACTTCTTAAGAAGGCGGACCAGCAGGGATGCGGGGAGTAGTGTAGTGTACCCAGCTTCGTGGCCAGGCGGAGCAGGCGGGGCGGCTGCGGGCACTTGCTGAGCCGTACCTCGCACAATCGCTCCAAACGCTCGTGCAGCGCTTGCACGTCGTCCAGCATCGCGTCCACATGTTGGGCTCTGGGGCGGGCGCACACAATCACTGATTGAGTGACGACACACACGACACACACGACACACACGATACACGACACACATGACACACACGACACACACACACACGATCATCGCACCTCATCGTAAAGCTTGAGTGGGCCAAGAGTCCCTTGCGCAGCTCCTCGCGGCAGTCCACGCGCAGGCGCTGCAGCAGGAACAGCGCCTCGACCCACTCCAGGAACTCTTCGTCGTTGCGAAACCCGACGGCAGCGGCGGCCTCGGTGGAGGCGGGGAGCAGACAGCCGCGCAGCACCGCCAGCACGACCGTCTCCTTAAGCAGGCACTCCACCCACGGGCTGCGCCGCAGCATAACCGCCACAGCGTCGCGCACCTCGCGCACGGCCCCGCCGCTGGCGTCATCGTCAGCGTGGGTGGTCGCTGTCTCGGCTCCGCTGTCTGCAGTAGCGGCCGGCGGGCTCTTCGCTTCCGCGTGGTCGCCGACGGCGAGCTCGGCAGCGAACGAGCAGCGAAGCGCCGCCAACGCCGCTTCGATCTTTTTCCTGTGCCCCACTTTCGTGATCCCTTTTGTTTCCCCAATCGTCAGATAGTTTATTATTATTTATAATTACTATTTATAATTAATAATAATAATGATAAATAGAATAAAATTAATAATAAGATGAGGGGACGGACCGAGGGAGGCAAGATCGTGGGGCTCGAGGAGAAGCAGGGCCGCCCCGTCGATGGCCTGCTCGCTCACGGCCGTCTGCAGCTCCTTGGCATCGCGCTGCTGGTGCGGCAGCAGCACGACGCGCTGCAGCCACTTTGCCACATCCTCGCAAGTCCACTCTGCCACCTCCCTCAGCCGCTGCCGCTGAGCCTGCTCGCCACCTTGTCGCCCCTGCGCGCAGTGCATCAACTTTACGCAGCCGAGCTGAATTTTACAAGCCTTTTTCGTATCGGTTCATTTTTCTTTGTTTTTTTTTAATCTCTCTTAATCTGTCGACATTGCTCGAGCACAATGCTCAGGTTACATGGTAAGCTCAGCTCAGATATATAGTTTTACATTTGTTTGTATTTTATGATAGATTAATTACATATTTTGTACACATTTCACATCAGAGCGACAATGTGGCGAATGAATCAATCGAGGGGTCGAGATTGCCTGCGGTCGCCAACTGTGCTGCCACTCAGGCAAGGAGCCCAGAGAGCCATAGAGCGCGCCTCCACGCGTCTTACCAGGGAGCGGTGACGGACTGGGCGGCGGCGCCGTTGATGACGAACTGGAGGGTCGACTTGCACGGGGTGCCGTTGGCGGGCGAGAAGGTCCAGAGGCCGGTGGCCCAGCCGGGGGTCATGTCCGCCAGGCCCTGGCCGTTGCCGCAGTCCACCTTGGCCGACGTCGAGCCGGGGATCGACACCGCCATCCACCAGGCGCTCGAGCCGGACTGGAAAGTGACCGAACCGACCGGGGCGTGGGTGGTCTGCGCGGCGGGCGAGGCCGAGGCCGAGGGCTGGGCGGGGGCGGCGGGCGAAGCCGACGGCTGGGCGGGCGCGGCGGGCGAGGCGGAGGGCTGCGAGGGCGCGGCGGGCGAGGCCGAGGGCTGGGCGGGGCCGGTGGCGCCGTTGAGGCAGACCTGGCCCTGGGCGTTGACCGAGAACTTGGTCGGGGCCGAGACGAGGTTGGCCAGCAGGGCGAGCTTGCCGGTCTCGGGCGAGGCCCAGTCGTTCTGCAGGAGGCCGCCGGTGTCGCCCGAGTTGGGGTTGAGGCACCAGAAGAACTGGTCGGTCGAGTCCTTGGACTTGAGGTAGGCCACGAGGGCGTCCATCCACACCTGGTCCTTGCCGCTGAAGGGGCCGCCCCACTCGCCGATGACGAAGGCGCGGCCGGTGGCGGCGGGGATGAAGCCCCAGTGGTCCTCCCAGATGGCGGGCATGTTGGCGGGGAAGTTGCCGGCCGAGAAGTAGGACTGGCCGAACACGTTGGGGCCGTAGACGTGCGGGGAGTAGACCAGCTTGGCCGGGTTGGCGATCACGACGGGGTTGGTGCGGGCGCCGGTCAGGTTCTCGCCCCAGAAGCAGTTCTCGCGGCACGGCGGCGAGTTGGCCACGCCCTCGACGAACATGAGGAAGCGGTCGCTCACGCCGCTGGCGATGGCGTTGGCCAGGCGCGCGGCGCCCAGGTTCCAGTCGGTGGCCGAGTTGCCGGTGCCCCAGGTCGAGGTGTGCGGCTCGTTCTTGAGGTCGGCCGCGATGACGTTCCACTGGTTCTTGTAGCGCTGGAGCAGCTTGGTCCAGCCCGAGATGACCTTGGACTCGGGGTTGGCGGCGTTGTACCACATGCCGTCGGCCATGAACTGGTCGGGCGCGAAGGAGTGGAGGTCGAACATGATGAGCAGCCCGCGGGCGGCGGCGGCCTGGACGATCTTGTCCATGACCTGGAGCGAGTTGAGGCCCTGCAGGTCGGCGTTGGAGCCGGCGCCGTAGTTGATGCCGTTGGGCGACTTGTCGTTGAGGACCAGCTCGAGGTGGAACGGCAGGCGGATGGTGTTGAAGCCCTGCGCGGCCAGGAAGTCGAGGAAGAAGGTGTAGGAGTTGGCCCACAGCCCGTGCACGGTGCAGGCCGCCGTCTCGAAGCCGAACCACGACACGCCCTTGAGCTTGAACCGCTGGCCGTTGACCCAGAGCTTGCCGGCCTCGGAGGTGAAGTTGAGCGCAGTGGGCGCGTAGCAGCTGCTCGACTGGCCCGCGGCCGTGGGGAAGCTCGAGGCCGCCAGGCAGGCGATGGCCACGAACACAACAGACAACACAAACACGTTGCGGAAGCTCATCCTTGAGGTGGTAAAGATGAAGTTTCTGCTGAGCGAAGAGTTGTAGAAGAAGAAGGTCGAGAGTGTTGTGTTTGTTGTTGGTGAGGTTCAAAGCCGGGTGGGCGCCCTTTTGTACTTGGTTGTTGGGGGCTAACTCCTAGGTCTGGTTAACCCGCGGAGGGGCGTCGCACTTGGGCAACGACCATTTGGCCCAGTTGGCGACCACTTGGGAGAACGGACCAGGAGTTTGACGACTACCGGTTGGCTGCGGTTGGGCGGCGACCAGGTCACGGTTGTGCTGCCCGAGGACTCATGAAGGAGAAGTCCCTCATCTAGAAGATCCCTGAGTTCCGTAGAAGCCCTGATTGTCGACATTCCAATCATGCCATTCGGCGATTGGCCTATTGATTCCAGCAAAATGGGTCTCGAGGCACACCCTTTTTAGGCAATGCATATTTCGGAATTAGTTGAAAAGCGGACCTTCCTGGGAGTATGAGCAACATGTTATGATCCTCTCAATATCCCTATTTTATTTTATTTTCATTTCTCTTTTTTTCGTTTTTTTGGTTGGTGGCCTTGATCAGCGCAGATCAGAGAAGTGGTCGCATCTTCTCGAAGGAGAGGGAGAGCTTCTTGTCCTCGTCGACGGCGTGGGCCAGCAGGGAGGTCCGCCACCGGTACTCGATGGCCAGGGTCTTGTCCTCGCCCGGGCACGGATCGCCAAAGGCCTTGTTCATGCACCCATTGGGCTTCACCTTGTACCCGAACGCGACCAGCCCACGCCCTCCTGCACCATTGCCACTCGTGAGTACTCCACACATAACACGACACACACACACACACACACACACACACACACACACACACACACACACACACACACACAAGACACACACGACACACACAAGCCACAAGACACACCTTGTTCGGCGAGCATGTCCCGAAGGATCAAGGTGACATCGTGCACGTTGTTGCCGCGGCCGTAGGTGGCCTTGAGAATCTCGACGGCGACGAGCTTGGCCTCGTCAGGCGGGGAGCCGCCCATCACCTTCCGATACATGTGCTCCATCGTCAACTTCAACTGGCGGTGGGTGGATGGGTGGTGAGTTGTTGCTGTGTGGGGCAATCTATTCGGGCGAGCGCACCTTCTTGTCTTCGGGCGTGGTGATGAGATGGAGACGGCACCCCAGGATCTCGTACGAGAAGAGAAGCTGCTTGTCGCGGCCAGGCACGGGATCACCTGATGATGAGGCCCACCGCACACGGCACACAGCACACGACACAGCGTGGTGAGTTCGGAGCTAAACTTGGTGGCTCTGCTGACGTCATCGCCGCCTTGCAGAAGTCGAACAGGAAGGCGGTGCAGGGAGGGTGGAAGTACCAAAGAGGGCGTTCATGCAGCCGTTGGGCCTGAGACCCTTGTAGCCAAAGGCGTCGAGGGTGAGCCCGCCGGCCTCGTCCGCCATGCGCTGCAGCGTGTCGGTGACGTCGGCCAGCACGGTCCCCGCGCCGTAGGAGGCCCGCGCCACCCGCATGCGCGGTCCCTCCTTCTTTTCTTCTTCCGCCCCGACGCCATCATTACGTGCTGAAGATGGATGGCTCACGGCCGACAGCGAAGGCGACGAAAACGAGGAGCGCGACTCGCTCGAGCTCGCGGCCTGGCGAGAGAAGGGTCCCTCGATCGGGGGCGGGTTCTTGGGACGGGGAGGCGGCACTGCTGTGGACTGCTGCATCGATCTATGGACGAATGTTGGCTGCTGGTGTCGGGGCAAAATAAATAATAAAAAAAGTAAAGATGAACAAAAAAAAAGGTAAACATAAAATAAAAAGATGAATCAGGCGATGCGAGCACAGTACGCGAGCTACGCGAAGCAGCTGTACAAGATGTTGATTCAGGCGTCAAGCGCGTCCTACCAATCGAATGAGGTGGCGTGCACATGGGCCGTGAGCAGAATCCGATCCGAATTCCGCAAGCACAAGGATGAATCGAATCCCCAGCGAATCGAGAACCTCCTGCAGCGCGCCCATCTCGTGCTGCTGGCCGTGGCCGCCGACGATGCCTAGGCCGTGGAAGAAGCCTCGCTGCCATCACGAATCCGCGATCGCCACCGCTTGCTTGCGCGCAGATGTACACTTACGAGTTGTGTCGAAAGAATTTGAACGCCAGCCAGTTGAAGTAGACGATGACGAAGCTGACTGGGATGCACGACAAGACCACGAGGCAGTAGTAATTGTCGTGCTTGATCCAGTCGAGCAGCGGGTTGCCCGTGTCAGGCATGAATTTCGACACCAGCACCCAGTACATGGTCGTCGTGAAGAACAGGAACGAGCCAGAGAGCATCGCGTAGCCATAGAGGTGCGTGTTGTCCCTCGTCTGCGGGTGGATGCCCTTCTCCCTGCGCAAGTAGGGCAGCGCGTCCTCTACAATTGCCTCCATCTTTCTTGTTGTGTGTGATGTAAAGAAAAATGAATCAATTATTAATTATTTATCTTTTTTATTTGACAAATAAATAATCCACAAATATCTCTGCTCACTGCACGAGGCAAGCAGCTGGGTTGGCTCGTTGCGTGACGCGCACGTCGTTGGTGCCGCCAACGCCCTCCTCGCTCTCGGTGGCGGCGGCCAGCCCTCGACGCAGTGACGAAGGCGAAAGCGAAGGCGAACGGGAGCGCGGCGACGGCCTTGGCGACAGCCTCGTGCCATCGCTCTCGACCGCCGCCGGTGCTGGTCGTGGGATGAGGGCCGGCACAGGCGTCGTTGCAAAGTCGGCGGCAGCCCTCGGCGACACCCGCCCACAGCCGATGGTCGGCGCAGAGATCTGCAGGCGCGGCGAGGTCAGCTTCGGCGCCGACGAAGACGATGATGAAGGTCCAGAGCTGTTGGCCGCGGGCGCCGCCTGGGGATGTACGTCGGCTCGTTTGCGCAGGGCCGGCGGCGATCGTGGGCTCTTGTCGTTGGTCACACCTCTCCGTCGGCGCGCCCAGGGCGACGGCGGCGGGCTGGGCTCCTCCTCGTCGTCGGGTCCGGCCCCTCGGGCGGGCGTGGGCACGTCGTCAGAGTCAGAGTCGCTGCTCGAGCTTGAGTCGTCAGCTGACGAGCTGGAGCTGGATGGGCTGTGCTCGCTCTCGCTGGCGGAGTCGAAGCTCGACGAAGAGGAGGACGAAAGCAGCGGCGAAGAGGCGGACGACGCCTTCCGCCCAAGGCTTCCCTTCTTCCACTCCTTCTCGGCCTTCTTCATTTTCTTCTTCTCCTTTTTCTTCTCCTTCCGCGTCAGCTTCGAGTCTTGGGACTGCGAGATCCGACGGCCCTGCTTCTTCTCGCTCAGCGCGCTGTCGCTGGCCATCTTGGCCATCTTTCGCTTGCCGCCCGACTCCTTCATCTGCTTTTTCCACTCCTTGAGTTGCTTTTTGGCCTTCTTCTCTTTCTTCTCTATGGCCTTGGTCTTCGCTTTGGCGATGGCGGGCGCCAGCCGCTTCGCTTTCACGCCTCGCGCGATGCTAGTCCCGTCATCGGCCGGTGTCGAGTCGTCCAGGCTGTCCCACAGGAACTTCTGAAACGCCGCCGCCTGTTCGCACTCGTAATCCTCTCTCGAGTAGCCCTTGGCCGACCCGTCGCTATCCGTGCGACCCTTCGTCAAGTTGTCCCGCAGTTGATGTTGCCACTCGAGCGGGAAGCCGACCGAGTCGAGGTAGTGAGACGTGTAGCCCCAGTGCGCCTTGATGAACTTGAGCGTCTCGTGCATCACCTGCGGCGGCGTGCCATCGAACCCTGCATCGAGACCCTTCTCGCGGTTCTCCTCCACTGAACATTGGCAAGAGGCAGCCACCACGACCCGGGTGAGAAAGGGTGCACTAAGAGGTCTGTGATGATGATGATGATGATGATGCATACCGATCCGAGGCATGACCGGGTCCAGTGCAATCTCAGATTCGTGATAGTTGGCTATGATGTCCTTCGTGTCCGCTTCGCAGCACCGCAAAATAAGAGCCGTGATCAATCCTGCGGAAGGAGACGGGAAGAGGATCAATATCACCGATTCAGATCTATGGCCGCACTGGAGGGATGAGACTCACCTGTCCTGTCTTTGCCGGAAGAGCAGTGGTACATGATGGGGTAGTTCGTGGGATCCGTGCACAAGCGCAGCACTTGCGCTATCTCCTTCCCTGTACAGAACCTCACCATTAGCGGCCGGCAAGTGTTGGCGCGGTGCAGCATAAAGGGGGGCTTGTGTGGACGAGATAAGCACCGCAGTAGACCAGCATGAGCTGGTTTAGACCAAGCAGCCCCATCACGTTCATCGCGTTCTTCGACATCACCTCCGTCGGTGTCACGCCGTGGCCCACAGGCAGCGCGGCTCCTATCAGCTTTCTGTATCCCATGCAGATGAGCAAAGGTCACGTGTGAGGTTGCTCTGTGCGCTTTAAGAGAAAGTGGGGTGGGCATACAGCTTGGTCAGCTTGTTGGTGCCCAAGTTGAAGAGGCCACGCAGCTTGAAGTCGAGATTCATGAGCGGGATGTGAAACCGTCGTGGGTGTCCTTCGATGTTGGGTGTTGTTGCCTTCGTGGTGGGGTAGAAGTCCTCGAGCACTCGATCGAACGGATCGGCTTGCTTCTCATCCTTGTTCCTGAAGTCGATGATGGTTCGAATTCCCACCTCGTCCTTGATGTAAGCGATAATCTTGGCGATTTGGTCGATGTCGACGTCTCCGCGCGCGATGCAGGCTGTGCGATACACCCTGCCAGGCTTGATGCGCAGGCGGCTGCGGCCAGTGTTGGTGGCATCCTTCAGATCTCTGAAGTTGAAGAGGAGCTTGCCGACCACATCCTCTTTTGTCGCCTCAAGCCGTCCTGCTCTCGCTTCTTCGAGCCGTGCCGAGTCGTAGAGGTTTGGCTTCTCCTCCCCTTTCCTTGTCACCGATCCATCCACCCGATAAATGCCGCTGCCAAACTTTCTGGCTGGAGGGAAATGCAGGGCCTCGAATGGATTGCCCTCCACTTCGATCTCTTCATCTTCCGCGCCATGCTGGGATCTCCTCTTTTCCATCCACGCCCTACGCTGCACCACGTTCTTCTCCTGCGGTGTGGTCGCTTTCAAATGTTGTGCCCAAGACGCTATGCTACCTGTGTGTGCAGTTTATCCTATCGATCGACAGAGGCTGCGAGGAACTCCTTCCGCAAGGCTCCTTCTCTCCTTTCGCCTCAGTCGTGTGCATCCACGCGACCGTCTCTACGTACTATCCGCCAACCGCGCGACCATGACCGGAGTCGACGAAAAACGTGCTTCTTCTCCGTCACAAGGCAAAAAGGTGCGCACAGAAGAAGGCGAGTCTCACAACGTGGCGAAGCCAAAGATTACACCCCGATGCAAGATCTCCCGTACTTGCTTCTCTTCCTCGCTTGGGGCGCCACGTTGTTCCTCTTCCACGTCCTCCTCATCCTCGCCCTCGCGGGCCTGCGTGGTGTCATCCTCGCCTCGGTCGAGGAGGGTCTCCGGCAGCTCGGGTCGCAGGAATTCGTCCAAGATCACTCGGGTCAGGCGCGGGTGGGACGCGACGACGGGTAGAATGGACGACATGCGCAGGCTGATGCACCCGATGAGGTGCAGGGTTTGCAGATTGGGGAACGCTATCGTCAGCACCTTGAGATCGATCGGCCCCACGAGATGCAGCTCCTCCAACAGAGGCGAGCGGGTCGCGAGCAGCGCCATCTGCTTCTTGAACACTCGGATGTTCTGCAGCTGGAGAGCGAAGGCACGCAGCTGCGGGCAATCAATCGAAGGATTGAACTCCTTCCTGCCTGCCTCGAGCAGTGCCAGCCGCTTGAGCTGTGGGTGATGGATGCGGGGCGTCATGAGGTGGCGGCAGCGCGAGAGATCGAGCTGCGTGAGGTTGGGGCACTGCCTCACGACCAGATTGACGTCGGTGTCGTACAACCACTCGCGAGCATTGGAAGCGGTGAATTGAAGAGCGTCTATGTAGGGCGCGCACTGCGGAAGAAGATGCTTCACGAATCGTCCCCGGTCGAGGAGGTTGCATTTCGAAAGCTGCCACAGGATGGTGCCCCACAAGTCCTTCGGCATGAGGGCCAGATAAGCAGACAGCTCTTCCTCCTTCATCTTTGCCACGCTGCGCGCCACCGCCCTCCCACTCAGCTCCACCAACGACTCCATCTTCTTGGTGCTGCGGCCCATCTTCTTCCCTCGCTCTTTTTGTTCAACAATTAGCCACGCGTGCCTGTCAGCGGCCGTTGCCAACACTGGCTGTGCTGTGGGGGTTGATGGCGACGATGGTCATGTGATTGACTGTACATATGTGTATTGGCACGTGGCGATGGTACACCACGCGATGCACGATCATTCACCGACGCCGTCGTCTTCCTCGGGCGGCTGGACACCCTCGTCGCCGCATGTCGGCGCCTTGTGTCCGGTGTAGGGGCACACGCTCGTGGTACCACGCGCTCCACTCGGCGCGGGCAGCGCACTCATGCTCTCCTCGACGCGGGTCTGCTGCTGCTTCTGGCTCGGCTCACCTCCGCTTGTGGGCGCCCTTCGTCCCGTGAAAGGGCACACGCCCGCAGGTGGTGGATGAGCCGCCGCTGTGTGTGTGAGCCACGCACAAGCATGAGTGAAAGGTGAGAGGTCATTGCATATGAGAGCGCGTGGAGCGGTAAACGGTTGTCAGTGGTACCTGTTTGTGGCGACTGTGGTAGTGATTGTTGTTGTTGGCCATCGTGTCGCACTGGGCAGGTGCCCATCCCCGAGACGTCCATCGGTGGCCCTCGGTAGCCCTGTGCCATGATGCACCCTCCCTGCGGCTGACTGCCCGGAACGGTGTTCACGCCGCGCTCGAAGGCGGCAAGCTCCTCCTCCACCGCCTCATCCGTCACCTCCTTGCCGGCCTGCTTCAAACGGGTGGCCGAGCACACGTACACCCTGTGTGCATTGGGCGGTGAATGGTGCCCGAGGTGAGCGATGGGCTGCGAGAAGAAAGGTTGAATGGGAAGAGGAAGAGGGAGAGAGCATATACTCGGACTTGATGGCGATCTTGGCCGAGTGGATCATGCCGAACTTGTCAGTGAGCCTCTGTCTCTCCACAAGCATGTCGACATGAGACGCCTTATACTGCTCCATCAGCCTGCAGGTTGTAGGTGATGCAGCAGTAGCAAAGCCCTCCGTTTAGTGTGAAGGCCTGTGATTCAATCAACACACACAGGAGGGTCGAATGACGCACTGGGTGAGCTCAGGGTCCTCTTGGACAAGCTTCGCCACACGTTCGGCATCGTTGTGCGTCATCGCTGCATGGATCGCTGCGCACAGCTGTTGTACGGGGTCGCTGCACAAGGGACGGGAAGATGAGAAGGGAAGGGACGCGAGCGAGGGAGGCGAGCTGTGCACGAAAAGCCACAGGGGAAGGACACGAAGATGAAAGGGAAGAGAAGCACACCTGAATTGGTCCTGTGAGAGCAATCGGCCACATGCCCGTTGAATTTGTACATCCATCCATTCGATTTCCATGTGCGTCTGGAAGTATCTGCCGTCCTTGAAGTGGTCGAAGGCGTGATCGAATTCCTCCTGCGTCGTGCCGTCCGGCAGGCTCCACCAATGCTCCGTCTTCCGCTTCATCTCCTCAATTTCCTCCTTACTCAACTTTATGTCCCCCTCGTCATGATTTGGCTTTCCTGCCACTTCTTTCTTTCCCTCATCGTCGTCGCTGATCATGAAGGATACCTTTCGTTTCTTCTTATCTTTCTGGGCGCTCGCTCGCTGAAGTGATGATGTGGAGGGCAGGGTTGTGGATGTGTTGCTGAGGTTGTCGAATGAGCGCTTTTTGGAGGGCCGTTCCTCGAGATTGGAGCCAGCGGGAAGAAATGTCAACGAATCGAAGCTGCCCGAATCCGAATCGAGAAGGGTGTCCCCCTCCATTACTTCTCCGAACACTGCTTCAATCGAGGGATGCGATGCAGAATCCTTCAGATCTTCTGCTGGTTCTTTCGTCTGGTTCTTATTGTTTGTCGCTAAGGTCCTAGGGTTGCACGGAGAAGGAACGAAGGAGTAGTACCACAAGGGGAGGAACGGGTGGACAAAGAGGAGAGAAAACCAAAGATGAAGTTGGTTGGCGGCCCGCGTGAGTGCCTTCAGTCTTGTCCGGTTGCTTCTTTTGGTTATTGTCCGCTTTCAAGGCCTGGTAGCTCCGCCCCGCCGTGATTACCCCAATCAACACCGCCTCCGCGGTAGCGGTGTGGCAGCTTCTTGGCGCACCTTCGGGCGTATCCAGCTCGACCGCAGCTCTCCAGCTCAACCGGTGTGCGCGTTCGAGTACCGTGACGCTTGGCTGGGCGTAAGATATATTTATTTAGCTTTCTTTTTTTTTGACCAGCCAGGGGCTTCGCTTTATGCGCACGTGTGGAGGAAATGGAGGCATTGCCGCGAGTGGTGTTTGCCGAGGGGCTGCTCAAGGGGGAGGTGGCCATCGTCACCGGCGGGGGCACCGGCATAGGGCGGCAGATCGCTCTCCAGCTCGCGGGGCTTGGAGCCAAGGTCCCCTCAAACCAGAAATAAAATAAACCAGAAATAAATAAATAAAATCACTTCAATAAATCGATAAATCGATAAATCAAATCAGCCAACGGTGGGTGGCTCTAACGTCTGTTGAGGCAGGTGGCGATATGTGGCAGGCGCCGGGAGCCGCTAGATGACACGGCCAAGGAGCTGCAGGCGCAGGGTGCGGCGGGCGTGCACGTTGGGTGCTGCGACATACGCGACTACGACCAGGTCAAGTCCTTCGTGCTCGACGTCCAAAAGCAACTGGGCGACGTCACCATCCTGATCAACAACGCTGGCGGGTACATAGGCACTGCGTAGAGCTTCAATGCGTGGATTGCTCCTTCTCTCACACATCCTTGTTGTTGATGTTGTTCAAACCAGACAATTCCCAATGGCTGCAGAGGCGATCACGCCCAATGGGTACCCTGTCCAGGACTTGCCAATAGAGGAGTCGCAACGCTAACCATCACCAACCATCGATCCTTTGCCACATGTGTGCAGATTTGCAGCGGTCATCCGCAATAACCTCATTGGGACTTGGTACTCTTTGACTCTTCTTAGTAGTGTGCGCCTGGCGACTGGCTCATGGAGCAAGCTCTTACGCAGGCACATGACGCACGCGGTGGCTACCACTTGCATGATTCCTCAGAAGAAAGGTTCCTTCTAACTCTTCTTCTTCTCTTCGTGAGCTGGCATCTTAATTACGGGCGAGACAGGGCGTATTGTGAGTATTACGGCTCAGGTGGCTCGAGGATTCCCTGGCATGGTCCACACCGGTGCAGCTCGAGCTGGCGTCGAGGTACGTACTGCTATCTGTGCGGCAGCATTGCGTACTGATGAACCAGTGCAGAACATGACGATGACGCTGTCGGTCGAATGGAGTCCCTACAACATAAATGTATGTAAAGCTCAAAATCGCGGCCTCTGAGTTGAACCTCTGTGTGCTGATGCCTGCGTCGTCGTGTCCAGGTGAATGCTGTTGCTCCCGGCGTGATCGGAGACTCAGGAACGCATCGCTATGCCAAGGAGGTCGTGGAAGGAGCCATCGAAAAGATCCCCCTCAAGAGACATGGAAAAGCGGTGGAGGTGGCCTATCTGGCCACCTTCCTTGCCTCCCCCATGGCTTCCTACATCACCGGCCAAGTGTACGCTCCCCCAACGTGTATTGCCCACTGTCGCTATCGCCACCTTCCCCTTCTTACAACCCACACCGATGCAATGACAGATACCGTATTGATGGTGGCCAGTCTCTGTGGGGCGATCTCCTCAATCCACATGCTATGGCCCGTCTGTGACATCCCAGACGTTCGTTACCTGTTTCTATTCCTTTGTTTATCTCAACACCCTCTTCCTCACCCCAGTCCTCATCTTCGCTGTGTGTGATCACGTGGAACACGTAGTAGTCCTTTCCGTTCTCCTGTTCGTTGAGAGCACGATTGCAGCGGCATCGTAGCTGCTCTCGAGCTTGATGTCGTCCTCTCGCCCCTGGAAAACGACTGCCCACTTCCCCAAGTTTGCCTGGTGCTCTTGTAGGGCGGGAGTGAGTCGCTTCTTCACCTCGGCTAGTCTCTGGCGGTACTCTAGGAGTCGTTGCACTAGCTCACAGAGCCTGTTGGCTGGTGCATGCTTGCATCTCGAGCTTTGTTTTTTTTTGTTCTTCCCCTTTGGTTGGGGACAATTATTTTGGCGGGAAACACAAAGAGGCGAAGAGAAATCGAGTACAAAGGAGATTAATTGGGCACAGTGCAGACGGACGAGGCGGCGCTTGCCAAGAGGATGGAAAACGAGGAGTTGGTGAGATGCGTGCACCTGCTGGTCGCGAAATTTGTCTCGCCCCAGAACAGAGCGCAATACGAGAAGTATTTCGGATTGTTAATGCACCTCATCAGCACGAATGCCAAGCAGTCGCTGGATAGAGACGAGTCCCAGGTCATCGCTCGCATACGCAAGACAGGTAAACCCAATAATCCTTCAATTTATTCGATAAGGCCTGCTCAATTCAAACCCATGTCCGTAGTGAGCCGGGAGAAGGGTTTCGGCGAGGCTGCCTTGCTGGACCAGTACCTCAACAAGCTTGGAACCTCGTCTTCACTGAGCAGCAACTGGGCCATACTCTACCTGCTAGATCAACTCAAGGGAGGCATCAACAAAGACGCACCCACCTCCACAATGCCCAAGACCCTTTTCTCTGTACCCCGCCCGTTCCTCCCCTCGGCTCTTTGCGCCTTCTGCACAGCCTTTGCTCACTTCGCACATGTGAACGCCAGGCTCAAGCCCTGCCAGACAAGACGCCTGTGGCTGTGCGAAGCTCTTCTCGACTCCAGGAAGAGGCTCACGCGAGGCCGACCCCAGCCTCCTCGATCTCTTCTTCAAAGTTCAAGACGCCCGCCGCGCATCAGAAACACAAGTACCCGGCCTCGCTCATCTCGTCGATCTCGCCCATCCACCCCACGCCGGGCTACACTACACCCGGCCAGGCTTCTTCGGTCGGCTCCTCGGCCGCTGCCGCATCTCCCAATTTCTCTACCCCGCAAGAGTCGCCTGCCGTACGCCCGCATCGACGACCGCTGCTGACCGACCATCAGGAGGAGGTGGCACTGGGCGCCATTCTCGAAGACACGCTGTACGTGCTACAGGGCATCGAGGGCTCAGTAATCAGATACAACGACGAGTTGGACCGATTCGCCATCCCGCCAGAGGTACTTATCGCCGCTTGTTGTGTCGGTGTCTGCTTTAGGTTCATCTGACGCTTCTTCCGTACATCAAAGGTGAACGTGTCCACCTCGATCCGACAGCTCGTCGGTTGCGTGTGCGAGATCGGGTGGCTGTGCAAACGTCTGCGCGAAACGATAGATGCCTCCACGGCCCAACCCGGTATTGTGGCCCAGGTACTCTTTCTCGCCTTGAGATTGAGCGTGCGTTTGTTTGGCAAGACGGCGGCGAGGCTGATGCTCGAGGCCACCGTCACTCTCAGGGATTCTATTCGGCGGTCAAGATTGAGCTTACGGACTACTACCGCTCGCTGGCGGCTCTCGAAAACCAAATCGGCGAGGGCAGCGATCTCACTCTACACCGCCTGTTGGCCTGGGTCAAGGGTCCCTTGGAAAAGCTGCAGATCCTCAACATCCTCGTGGTATGTATTATCCGACTCACCCCGATACCGATCCTAGTGTTATGTGGGTGCTCACCGTGGGTGTTTATTTGTGTCGTGCAGGATAACATCAAAGGGAAGCACGGAGGGGAAATGGCTTCGGCCGTTTACAAGCTGGTTTATCACGGCAGCAAAATCTGGCGTTCGGTCGCGCTGAGCGTGCTCAACCAGACCGCCAAGCCCATAATCGCCATGATCCGAGCCTGGATGCTGGAGGTACACACTGGCCAACACGCTTGCGCCTCTGTTCACTCGCTTATGATATATGTATCACGAACGGCGATCAGGGCACGCTTAATGATCCGTATCAAGAGTTCTTCGTCGCTACCGACCCGGACGTGCCCGCCCACCAGCTCTGGCATGCAAAGTACCAGCTGCGGCCAGAGGCGCTGCCTTCCTTTATTCCTCCGTCTCTGGCCAACAAGGTGCATTCCGAGCGGCGGCACAGGTGCATAAGATAAGGCTTTTTTTATACTGACACTGGCCGCCTTTTTCCCCTTCCTTTCTCTCCTTGCCAGATTCTACTGATCGGCAAGTCCCACAACCTCATGAGAGAGTGCAGCGACAACGTGACCGATTTCTGGGGCATCGAGCGGGACTCGCTGAATCAGATTCTGCGGGGTGACATCGGGGAGCTTCGATCTGACGTGGAGTTGGTCGAGTTCTTCTCGTCTCTTGAAAGGTAACGTACCCATTCATCGAAAGGCTACCCTGGCAGACAACGAAGAGCCGGCTTGATCCAACACCACCAATTCAAACAACAGGGCCGTATCCAAGGTGGAGACCGTAGTCAACAGGCGAGTGATGCAGGTGTTTATGGACAAGCACAAGTTCCTGCAGCACTGCCTGGCCATCAAGCGATACTTGCTTCTGGGCCAGGGCGATTTTGTAACCTACCTCATGACCTCCATCAGGTATAGCTCCTCTTTTCTTCATGGGGTGGCCTCCAATTAACTGCCTGACCGATTCCTTCTGCTCCTTCTACGCAGCTCTGACCTCAAGAAGCCCTCTAGCACCATCTTCCGCCACAACCTTCTCGGTAATACATACAAAGCTAGATCAACGAAGCAAGGTGCGAACGACTAATCGATTCGCCCATTCCAGGTACTCTGGACCGAGCCGTCCGAAGTTCCAACGCACAGTTTGACGACCCGCAAATCATCGATCGATTGGATGTCCGTTTGCTCGAGCAGGGCGTGGTATGGTGTCTCCCCTCCCCCTTCTGTGTTGTGTTGTCATTTTCGTAGATCGCCCCGATGTCGTAGTAATCCAGGTCGCGCCCACTCTCGAGGACAGATGGAAGGTGTTGACGCAGGCAGTGGCTGGGCGGTGTTCTCGCTCGACTATCACGTCGACATGCCGATCTCGCTTATCTTCACGCCCGAGGCAATGAGCACCTACCGCATGCTGTTCAACTTCTTGTGGCGGATTCAGCACCTGCACCACTCGCTGGCCTCCATGTGGAAGAGGCACATCGGCTATTCGCGTCGGCAGAACCAAAACCGTCAGTTCTCGCTTGAGTCACTGCGCAAGTCATCCCCCGCGCCGGCCAAAGAGAAGGATGAAGGTGCGCGGCTTCTGCGTTTTCTGGGGGTTGTGCCCTCCATCGCGCCTCACCACTCGTGTGCGATCATGATCAGACGACGAAGAAATGGAAGACTACTACGCCGATGATAAGGAGACTGAGGGGCTGCTCCACCGATGCCGCATCCTCTCGCAGGAGATGCTCTTCTTCCTGTCCAACGTGCAGGGCTTCTTCATGGTACCCCAAGCCTTCCGTACATTCCTCAGCTGTGCCAGCCGCAGTGGTGGTGCTCACAATCTTCATCTTTTAACTGTAGATGGAGGTGATCGAACCCGCGTGGCAGCGATTCCAAAACACGATCGTCAACGAGTCATCCAGTACGTCTTCGTTCTTCTTCGCTCTTCGTTCTTCTTCTCTTCACTTCATTTCATGGTTATCTGGTGCTGAGACGTTCTGTTACGACGGTCGTGTTCCCCCCCCCCTTGGAAGGTATCGAGGACTTCATCAAGTCGCACTCGGAGTTCCTCACGCAGATCGTGGAGCGGTGTCTGCTTTCGCCCACCAACGACCAGTCAAAGTCCACCCTGGCCCTCATGACCAGGATCTTTGGCATCATCGCGCACTGGGTGGCCATGCAGCGATCCATGCTCGGCAGCGGGCTCGAGCTCGACACCGACGCCGCCAAGAAGAAACAGAGCAAGATCCACAGCACCGGTACGCTGCCGCTACCCTCTGCGACACTCCTTCGTTCTTGTTCTCTTCATTCTTTCCTGACACGTGTTGTTATGTGGTTGTGTTGCGTGTTGTTGCTCGCAGGTGCCGAGTACAAGCAGGCCGTGTCGGAGCTGCGCGTGCTGGTCACGCAGATCACGAACGGCAACGCCGCGTCGTCGGTGTCCCTCCTCCACCTCCGGTTCCTGCTCGAGCGGCTCGACTTCAGCGGGTTCTATCCGTCGCTCTCCCTCCCCGCCTCGACCTCGGCCTCGGCCGCCGCCGCCGTGCCCGCCACGCCCATGGGCACCACCCACGACGCCGCGCGCGACGCCAAGCTCCGAGCAGCCGCCGCGGCCGCCAGAGACAAGAGGCCCACGAGCAGCTGAGCGCACGTTCGCGTGACCTGCCCAACTCGAAAATGAAGCGCGGAAAGAACGAAAAGCGAAAAAGTAACTGAGCTTTGGCCACGCGGTGGTGAGGTCCGGAGAAAGTGGAAGAAAGAAAGCGACATGACGAAGCAGCTGCAGCACCGCTGCCTACATGTAGGCACCCTCAGGTTGGTGGTGGTGGCGGTGGCTATGCCCGGCAGCCTGGCTGGTACCTCCCCCTTTCTTTCGATGGAGCCGAAGAAAGGAAGAAGAGTCAAGCTCGACAGCAAACCACTCGGCGCTGGTGCTCACCGGACATTGTACCTTACATTGAGGGAAGACATTGGCAGGCATGCATGCATGCGTTGAGTGAGTGAGTGAGAGGGTCGCTCTCAGCACCTCAACGGGGCGGGCGCAAGGGTGAAAGAGTGAATGAACCAAACCGTGTGTTGATTGAGATCTCATCAAACGCAGCACTTTGTTGCACACAAAGCAATGCTGCACACCACATGTGAACCCAAGACAGCAGCGAACCATCAGCACTACCAAACAAGGGCCAATCTATTACGGGGCTGATCGCCTGAGCTCCACGCCAGGAGAAGCAGGGCGAGAAGGGCTAGCAAGGCGGCGGCCGCGAGCCTCACCCCGCGCGGCACCAGCGCAATGCGCGTCCGCGGTTTGAAGCGCACACCCCCGGATTGCATCAAGAGCGTCGATAGGTCTGGCACCAGCACACACGCACACACGCACACACACGACCGCACACGCACATGTGTGAGCCCAGTTCGAGTCAAATATTGTTTGTACACGAGCCCCCCCCCCCACACCAAAGCAGGGCGTGCGCCACCTCTTTCTGCGCCGGAGCGCGGGTAGGGTCCGGTGACTATGGGCGGCGTCGCGTGCTCCACCTTCCTTCTTCGCCCGGCCACCAGCGCGGCCCTCGACCCCCCTGAGCCCGACTCGACACTGTCCGTCTCCGCCTTCTCGGCGCCAGCGGCGATGAGATCCTCAATGTCCGGCACGGCCGATTGGTGAAACCCGCAAAACCTGCGTGTCGTGTCGTGTCGTGTCGTGTCGTAACATTGTGGGCGGGCAGGCGGAGGGGATGGGTGGGTTACCAGGGGTTGGTGAGCTCGGCCTGGTCGCGCCACCGGCGGTAGCGCGCGGCGATCTTGTCGGCCCGCACGACCGTGTTCCAGGGCTTGGCCGCGTTGAGGAGGTTGACCATCTGGCCCGTGAGCAGCTCCACGTCCTGGTCCATGATCTTGTCCGCGTACCACCGGTTCAGGTGACTCCCCAGCGGAAACCCGCCCGACGCCGTAAACTTCGTCGCAAAGTTGCGACTGTGTGCCATCATGTGCGGTCATGTGTGTGCGGTGTGTGCGGTGGTGAGTGTCGTTAGTGCGAGTGTCGCGTGCGCGTGTGCGTGTGCTCGTGTGCGGTGGTGTGCGTACAAGAAGATGGTGTTGACGCGGAACCGGGTGGGGCTGACGGGCACGCAGAAGTGGAGCTGGATCATGGTCGGATAGGAGCCGTCGGGCCGCTTCTTGGTCGTCGACGTCTGCAGGTCGAGCCGCACCACGCACGGCGTCTGGAACGTGAACCGCTGCGCCGGCCGCGACGCGTCCGCGGGCCACACCGCCTGCGCCTGCATCCCATAGAAACCCTCCGGCAACCCCTGCACCCCACACGTCAACAACACTCACTGCACACACCGCACACACAACACACGACACACACCACACACACGGCACACGGCACACACCGCACGCAGCGTACGAGGGTGAAGTGGGAGTGGGCGTCGGTCTGGTGATCGTCGGCTGAGCTGCGAGGCGCGGGGGCCTGGCCGAACACGTTGTCGAAGAGCATCTCGACCTTCATCTCGTCGGCCTTGGCGCGCTTGCTCAGCGTGCCGTCGTGGGTGAAGGGCAGGTGGGACGGGTCCAGTATGTTCTCAATGAACAGCCCATGTTCACTGCGCCGTTGGTCGTGTGTGCGCGGTGAGTGCGGTCGAGCGTGTGCGGTGAGTGCGGTAAGCGTGTGCGGTGAGTGCGGTAAGCGTGTGCGGTGTGTGCGGTGAGTGCGGTCGAGCGTGTGCGGTGGTGGGTTACATGTCAAAGTCGCGGGTGACGGTGTCCTTGCCCCAGCTCTTGTCGCGGTACTCCTTGAAGAGGTGGTGGGGGATGTGCTGCTCGGACGCCTTCTCCGGGTCCCCTGGCCACACCCACACCAAGTCCTGCCCGCCGCGTAGGGAAGAACCACCGGCTTAGTGGTCTGTGTGCGTGCTGTGACGTGTGTGCGTGTGCGGTGATGTGTGCGTGTTATGCGTGTGTGCGTGTGCGGTCAGGCGCACGTAGACTTCGGTGGTGGGATAGGCGTAGACGCAGAAGGGCTTGCCGGGCCTGGTGGTCGGCTCCGACGGGATCGACTCACACTTGCCACCACTCCCGAACTGCCATCCGTGGTACTTCAAACACAACATTTCCATATATTATTTTAGTCTATTTAATATACTAAAATATAAAATATGATAGAAAATAATAAATAAAATAATAAATCATATATTTAGGTACCTTGCACTCGAGGCGGCCATCGCGAACGGTGCCGACGGAGAGGGGAGCCGAGCGGTGGGAGCACTTGTCCTGCACGCACTGGGCCGCGCCGTGCTGGTCCCGAAACAGGACGATGGGGTCGCCCAGCAGCTGGAAGCCGTAGGGGTCGGTCGGCCTCGACCCTGTCGCCGCCGCCCCTCGTGGCAGCTCGCTGGCAAAGGCCACCGGGTACCAGTGGTTGCGCATATCGAACGCTCCTCGTGCGGCCTCCATCTTATGTGCGTTGCGTTGTTGTTTCTTTTTTGTTTAGTTTTTAGCTTTTTTCTGTTGGACAAAAAATGAAATTCGATGGAGTGAGGCAGTGGTCCAATCAGCAATTTCCTTAAAGACGGAGTTGCCGAACCAATAAGGAACCTCCACCACTAGTTTAGTGATCCTCGAGTTGTCGTCTGGAACTGCGAGTGAGTGCTTGCTTTATCAAGACAACATGTTAGAGCACTGACAGCGCTCACCATCTACTCAAGTGCAGGGATGCAACAGTACTGTCTGGCTGCAGGCGGCCCAACAGCGAAGAGCATGAAGGTGGTGATGGAGAGCAGCAGCAGGGTGGGGGATGGGTGCATGCCGCGCCGACTACGCCGACCACGCGTGGTGTTCATCTTCGTGGCGTTCTGCCTCTCCACCTTCGCCATGGCCTGCGCCTACCCGCTGGTCCCGCAGGTGGTCGCCGCCCTGTGCGGCGGCGACCTGAGCCGCGCCTCGCTCTCCCTCGGACTCCTCAGCGCCTATACGCCCCTTCCCCACCACAAAGTGGTGCGCTTGGGTGGTGGTCTGGGCTCACGAACTGCGCACCAGCCAACGCGCTGGCCACTCTGCTCACGGTCCCCGTCCTCGGTCTGCTCTCCGACCACGTCGGCCGCAAGCCCGTCTTTGTGCTCTCCCTGGTACGCCCTCGCAGTGTGCGGTGTGCCGTGTGCCGTGTGCGGGGTGCCGTGTGCGGTGTGCCGTGTGCCGTGTGTGGTGTGTGGTGTGCGGTGTGCGTGTGCGTGTGCGGTGAGCTGAGGCAAGGGAGCAGATGGGGAGCGGTGTGGACTACCTGGTGATGGGCGCGGCGGTGCTGTTCGACCTGCCCCTCTGGGTGCTCTTCATCTCGCGCACCCTGAGCGGCACCACGTCGGCCGCCTTCTGCATGGCCTACGCCTACGTCGCCGACGTGTCCGAGCCCCACCGCCGCAGCCAGAACTTCGGACTCCTGGTACTCGCCTAATTACACGCACACACACGACACACGACACACGACACACGACACACCACGCACGCAGACACGCACCACGCGCGCGCTCGCACATATTGAACAAGGCGGTGGTGAGACTCACCATCGGTCGCTGGTTGCAGGGAGCGGCCATGGGCCTGGCGATGATGTGCGGTCCTGCGCTCTCGGGCTACTTGAGCAAGGTCCGAGCCCAAGCTGTGGTGCACCACAGAAGTGCCAGTGAGCTGATTGGGGGGCAGAGCAGTTCTCGATGACGATCGCGTTCAGCCTCGCCGCGACGGTCATCGCTGCCGACATCTTCTTCGTCGTGTTCGTTGTGCCCGAGTCACGCGATAGCAGGTACCTGCCTCTACGCGACACCAAAGACGCGACACCAAATTGATTGACGCTGCATACCTCCATCAACGTTGCCATCGTGGCCCGCCAGCTGCGGGGAGGCCAAGCCCTGGAGGTGGTCGAGGGCGATCCCCTTCCGCTCGGTGTCCCTCCTCTGGAAGAGCAGATTGGCCCTGGGCACAGGTCCTCACCGCACCCACCTCCTTTACGCTCGTTGTTCTCAGCTGTGTGTCGTGTGTGTGTGTGTGTGTGTGTGTGTGTGTGTGTGTGTGTGTGTGTCGTGTCGTGTGCGTGCGTGTGTGTGTGTGTGTGTCGTGTGTTGGTGTGCTTCAGCCGTGGCCTACTTCCTCATGTTTCTGGGCGAAGAGGGCATGATGAGCATCTACGTCCTCTACTTCAAGTACACCTTCCACTGGGACTCGCTGCAGATCGGTACCTCCTTCCGTCAACCCCCGTCGAACCATCTCCACTGCTGACTGGCGCCGCGACGCAGGGCTGATGATCTCGGCCTGGGGCGTCAGCTGCATCCTGGCCCAGGGCCTACTCCTCCGCCTCGTGATCCGATTCGTCAACGACAAGGCCGCCATCCTCCTCGCCCTGGCCGACAGCGCGGTACCGACCACAGACCACCTGTAGTGCTGACGTCACCACCATCGTTAAACATCGTGCTGCTGACGTCATCGCGGCCCACTCTCTCGCGTGCAGCTGACGGCGTTCGTCTATGCGATCATCACCGACGGCAACCTGGTCTACGCCCTGATCGGGGTGCGCGCGCTCAGCCAGCTCGCGACGCCGCTCATGAAGGGCGTGATCTCGCGTCAGTTCGCGCCCCACCGGCAGGGCGAGCTGTTCGGGGTCCTCTCGTCGCTCTACACGCTCACCTCGTTCGTCGGGCCGCTCCTGTTCAACTCGCTCTTCGCCTACCTGGCCTCGAGGCGCCCCGCTGCGGGGTCCGTCGCGCCCGTCATGGCGGAGCTGCTCCATACGAACGGGCCGGGCCTGATCTACTACCTGGTCTCGGGCATCACCCTGGCGTCGCTCGGCGTGTCCTGCGTCGTGTTCTCCGTGTGGCGCGACCACACCACGCTCCACGGCCACCAGCTCGCGGGCGTGAAGGTGGTGGACGAGAAGGGCGCGGACGCAGGCGATGAGCGATGGAGACACGTGGACGAGGTGTATGACGATGATGAGGGTGACGAGGAAGAGGAAGTGGTGGCGAAGCAGGGGCGGCAGTACCGGAGGGTGCTGGTCATCACCGAGGGCAGCGAGCCGCGGGCTGATTACGCCAGAACCGACCAATCTGTGAACTGAGTGCTGGAGCAAGGCCACCCGGTCGCAGCAAACAGAACCACACACGCGCACCACACGCGCACCACACACACACACGGCACGCAACGCACCCACGAAAGACAACCGATGCATAGCCGCGGGCCAAAATGCCTTACACATCCTTGGCGTCCTTCACATCCATGGATTCCTTGAATTCCTTGGCGTAGTTGGCGTACTTGTCTTCGTCTTCGTCGGCGTACTTTTTGGCCTTGGCCTTGCTCTTGCTCTTGCTCAAGCTTGGCAGCACGTTGTGGCGCTTGATCATGGCCTCGCGGGCCTCGGCAATGCGCGCCTTGCCGGGGTAGTAGACCGGGGGCGGCAGGACGTTGAGATCGTTGAACGGGTGGCCGGCGATCAGGTGCGAGGGCAGGATGCGCTCGAGCAGGTTGACGGGGAAGGGCGCGATGGGACCCAGCAGGACCACGGTCAGTCCGGTCGCGATGAGGTAGTACATCATGATCAGCGTGGCCACTTCCTTCGATAGCCAGGGTGCGCTGAAGAAGACCCCGTAGGGGTCTACGTATGCAAACACGCCATGGCGTCAGCACCTCCAACACAAAACGACACACGACACACACGACACGAGGGAGCGGACCTGTGCTGAAATAGTAGAAGAGAGAGAGGTAGACGCCCATTTTGAGGCCCAGAATGGTAGGCTTGGTGAACTCCGTGGAGCCATTGTCGCCGAGCATGACGCGCTCGACAATCACCCGGTAGAAGCTTCGGTATAGCATTACATTATA
>NW_004457291.1:1625-2763 GCF_000313135.1 Acanthamoeba castellanii str. Neff | reverse complement strand
CGATCAACCGGTACCAACGCCTGGCCTCACTTTCTCATAGCCCGTAGTTGACAAGGGTCTGCCCGTGTGAATGTGCGGTGGTGCGTGTCAGGAGCCGATGAACCGGAAGAGGAAGCGAGGGGGTAAGGTGCCGATCGGGTGCGTGAGCCTGTGCGACGTTTTGAACGAGCTGGCCAGCTTCGAGAGCTCCGAGCCGTTCGTGCCCAAGAGCGAGGGCGTGGAGGAGGGTTACCTCGAAGACGAAGAGGACGAGGAGAATGAGAGCGACTACCTGGAGGAGGTCGAGGCGGGCCGCAGGAAGAGGCTGCAGCCGAAAAAGAAGGTGAAGAAGTCGAAGACCACGACAAAGGCCCCGAGCGACAGTCGGATGAGGGAGGAAGGCGGCGATCTCGTGGACCGCACTCCAGCATCGTCAGCCACCGCCAAGTGAGGGCGTCACCAGAGCACGCGTTTTATAATACGGAAAATCCGAAAGGGAGGACGGCGTGAGGGTGATGCGAGGGCATTCTCGTCAGTGGTACGGTATGCTGGTGGTCTACGGAGCTAAGATGGTTGGGTGGTGCACAACTCGCAAAACAGACCGACTTCCTCCGCACCAGTGGCGGGCAAAAGTGGTTTTCTTTTCCAATTTCTTTTGCCGACACGCGACGTGCAGGGGTGAGGTGCGCGATCGCGGACACATCATCGGCCACCGAAATCAATTGGACGGTCGGATCATTTATACACCCACTCCTCTGCGAGTAGTAGACTACTCTGCTCCCCTGGGCAGCTGCTCTTGCCTAGCGAGGGCAGATCTATCAGATGGGGGACAGGAAAGGTAAGGAGATTAAGACGATGGACGGCGATGAGGAGCTACAGATTAGGGACCTCGATGCATCGGAGGAAGAATCGAACAACAGCAGCAGCTCGTCTGGCTCCTCGTCTCTGGGCTCATCAGGCACGGTCGAAACGGAGCCCTTGACTGCGAGCACCGTCACGATGATGTCAATGGAGCCCATCTCTGCCGCAAACGTCGGATCTCTGCTGCGATTCTTCCAATCGATGTTCTTCGATTCCTGGATCACCATCTCCTACCTCTACAAGTTTCGCGAGCACGCAGGCGTGTGCGATTACCTTTGCTAACGAGCTCTACAAGTTT
>NW_004457291.1:0-1444 GCF_000313135.1 Acanthamoeba castellanii str. Neff | reverse complement strand
GCACACACCGCACGCAGCGTACGAGGGTGAAGTGGGAGTGGGCGTCGGTCTGGTGATCGTCGGCTGAGCTGCGAGGCGCGGGGGCCTGGCCGAACACGTTGTCGAAGAGCATCTCGACCTTCATCTCGTCGGCCTTGGCGCGCTTGCTCAGCGTGCCGTCGTGGGTGAAGGGCAGATGGGACGGGTCCAGTATGTTCTCAATGAACAGCCCATGTCCACTGCGCCGTTGGTCGTGTGTGCGCGGTGAGTGCGGTCGAGCGTGTGCGGTGAGTGCGGTAAGCGTGTGCGGTGAGTGCGGTCGAGCGTGTGCGGTGGTGGGTTACATGTCAAAGTCGCGGGTGACGGTGTCCTTGCCCCAGCTCTTGTCGCGGTACTCCTTGAAGAGGTGGTGGGGGATGTGCTGCTCGGACGCCTTCTCCGGGTCCCCTGGCCACACCCACACCAAGTCCTGCCCGCCGTGTAGGGAAGAACCACCGGCTTAGTGGTCTGTGTGCGTGCGGTGACGTGTGTGCGTGTGCGTGTGTTGTGCGTGTGCGGTCAGGCGCACGTAGACTTCGGTGGTGGGATAGGCGTAGACGCAGAAGGGCTTGCCGGGCCTGGTGGTCGGCTCCGACGGGATCGACTCACACTTGCCACCACTCCCGAACTGCCACCCGTGGTACTGCGAACAAAATATTTCCATATATTATTTTAGTCTATTTAATCCTATTCTAAGTAAATAATATAGTAAAATAATATGCTATCATTTTGCCTCAATTAGAAAATAAAAAATAAAAATAAAATAAGGAGGGCGAAAAAAATATACCTTGCACTCGAGGCGGCCATCGCGAACGGTGCCGACGGAGAGGGGAGCCGAGCGGTGGGAGCACTTGTCCTGCACGCACTGGGCCGCGCCGTGCTGGTCCCGAAACAGGACGATGGGGTCGCCCAGCAGCTGGAAGCCGTAGGGGTCGGTCGGCCTCGACCCTGTCGCCGCCGCCCCTCGTGGCAGCTCGCTGGCAAAGGCCACCGGGTACCAGTGGTTGCGCATATCGAACGCCCCTCGAGCGGCCTCCATCTTATGTGCGTTGCGTTGTTGTTTCTTTTTTGTTTAGTTTTTAGCTTTTTTCTGTTGGACAAACAATGAAATTCGATGGAGTGAGGCAGTGGTCCAATCAGCAGTTTCCTTAAAGACGGAGTTGCCGAACCAATAAGGAACCTCCACCACTAGTTTAGTGATCACCCGAGTTGTCATCTGGAACTGCGAGTGAGTGCTTGCTTTATCAAGACAACATGTTAGAGCACTGACAGCGCTCACCAACTACTCTCAAGTACAGGGATGCAACAGTAGGAGATGAAGGTAGTACAGCAACAAAGAGATACCATCAGTGGTGGCGCCACGGTCTGGCTGCAGGCGGCCCAACAACGAAGAGCATGAAGGTGGCGATGGAGAGCAGCAGCAGCG